>NC_059228.1:14099712-14144712 GCF_020615455.1 Coregonus clupeaformis
ATATCCCTCTCTATATATCCCTCTCTCTATATATCCCTCTCTATATATCCCTCTCTCTATATATCTCTCTCTATATCCCTCTCTATATACCCCTCTCTATATATCCCTCTCTCTATATCACTCTCTCTATATCCCTCTCTCTATATATCCCTCTCTCTATATCCCTCTCTATATATCCCTCTCTATATATCCCTCTCTCTATATCCCTCTCTATATATCCCTCTCTATATATCCCTCTCTATATATCCCTCTCTATATATCCCTCTCTATATATCCCTCTCTATATATCCCTCTCTCTATATCCCTCTCTATATATCTCTCTCTATATCCCTCTCTCTATATCCCTCTCTATATATCCCTCTCTATATATCCCTCTCTATATATCCCTCTCTCTATATCCCTCTCTCTATATCCCTCTCTCTATATCCCTCTCTCTATATCCCTCTCTCTATATCCCTCTCTCTATATCCCTCTCTATATATCCCTCTCTATATATCCCTCTCTCTATATCCCTCTCTATATATCCCTCTCTATATCCCTCTCTTATATATCCCTCTCTCTATATCACTCTCTCTATATCCCTCTCTATATATCCCTCTCTATATATCCCTCTCTCTATATATCCCTCTCTATATCCCCTCTCTATATCCCTCTCTCTATATCCCTCTCTATATATCCCTCTCTCTATATCCCTCTCTCTATATCCCTCTCTCTATATCCCTCTCTCTATATCCCTCTCTCTATATCCCTCTCTATATATCCCTCTCTATATATCCCTCTCTATATATCCCTCTCTATATCCCTCTCTATATATCCCTCTCTATATATCCCTCTCTATATCCCTCTCTATATATCTCTCTATATCCCTCTCTATATATCCCTCTCTATATATCTCTCTCATATCCCTCTCTCTATATCCCTCTCTCTATATCCCTCTCTATATCCCTCTCTCTATATCCCTCTCTCTATATCCCTCTCTATATCCCTCTCTATATATCCTCTCTCTATATCCCTCTCTATATATCCCTCTCTATATATCCCTCTCTATATCCCTCTCTCTATATCCCTCTCTCTATATCCCTCTCTATATATCCCTCTCTCTATATCCCTCTCTATATATCCCTCTCTCTATATCCCTCTCTATATATCCCTTTCTCTATATCCCTCTCTATATACCCCTCTCTATATCCCTCTCTATATATCCCTCTCTATATATCCCTCTCTCTATATCCCTCTCTCTATATCCCTCTCTCTATATCCCTCTCTATATCCCTCTCTATATATCCCTCTCTCTATATCCCTCTCTATATATCCCTCTCTCTATATCCCTCTCTGTATATCCCTCTCTCTATATCCCTCTCTCTATATCCCTCTCTCTATATCCCTCTCTCTATATCTCTCTCTCTATAACTCTCTCTCTATATATATATACAGTGGGGGAAAAAACTATTTAGTCAGCCACCAATTGTGCAAGTTCTCCCACTTAAAAAGATGAGAGAGGCCTGTAATTTTCATCATAGGTACACGTCAACTATGACAGACAAAATGAGAAGAAAAAAAATCCAGAAAATCACATTGTAGGATTTTTTATGAATTTATTTACAAATTATGGTGGAAAATAAGTATTTGGTCAATAACAAAAGTTTCTCAATACTTTGTTATATACCCCTTGTTGGCAATGACACAGGTCAAACGTTTTCTGTAAGTCTTCACAAGGTTTTCACACACTGTTGCTGGTATTTTGGCCCATTCCTCCATGCAGATCTCCTCTAGAGCAGTGATGTTTTGGGGCTGTCGCTGGGCAACACGGACTTTCAACTCCCTCCAAAGATGTTCTATGGGGTTGAGATCTGGAGACTGGCTAGGCCACTCCAGGACCTTGAAATGCTTCTTACGAAGCCACTCCTTCGTTGCCCGGGAGGTGTGTTTGGGATCATTGTCATGCTAAAGACCCAGCCACGTTTCATCTTCAATGCCCTTGCTGATGGAAGGAGGAATTCACTCAAAATCTCACGATACATGGCCCCATTCATTCTTTCCTTTACACGGATCAGTCGTCCTGGTCCCTTTGCAGAAAAACAGCCCCAAAGCATGAAGTTTCCACCCCCATGCTTCACAGTAGGTATGGTGTTCTTTGGATGCAACTCAGCATTCTTTGTCCTCCAAACACGACGAGTTGAGTTTTTACCAAAAAAGTTATATTTTGGTTTCATCTGACCATATGACATTCTCCCAATCCTCTTCTGGATCATCCAAATGCACTCTAGCAAACTTCAGACGGGCCTGGACATGTACTGGCTTAAGCAGGGGGACACGTCTGGCACTGCAGGATTTGAGTCCCTGGCGGCGTAGTGTGTTACTGATGGTAGGCTTTGTTACTTTGGTCCCAGCTCTCTGCAGGTCATTCACTAGGTCCCCCCGTGTGGTTCTGGGATTTATGCTCACCGTTCTTGTGATCATTTTGACCCCACGGGGTGAGATCTTGCGTGGAGCCCCAGATCGAGGGAGATTATCAGTGGTCTTGTATGTCTTCCATTTCCTAATAATTGCTCCCACAGTTGATTTCTTCAAACCAAGCTGCTTACCTATTGCAGATTCAGTCTTCCCAGCCTGGTGCAGGTCTACAATTTTGTTTCTGGTGTCCTTTGACAGCTCTTTGGTCTTGGCCATAGTGGAGTTTGGAGTGTGACTGTTTGAGGTTGTGGACAGGTGTCTTTTATACTGATAACAAGTTCAAACAGATGCCATTAATACAGGTAACGAGTGGAGGACAGAGGAGCCTCTTAAAGAAGAAGTTACAGGTCTGTGAGAGCCAGAAATCTTGCTTGTTTGTAGGTGACCAAATACTTATTTTCCACCATAATTTGCAAATAAATTCATTAAAAATCCTACAATGTGATTTTCTGGAAAAAAATTTCTCAATTTGTCTGTCATAGTTGACGTGTACCTATGATGAAAATTACAGGCCTCTCTCATCTTTTTAAGTGGGAGAAGTTGCACAATTGGTGGCTGACTAAATACTTTTTTCCCCCACTGTATCCCTCTATATATCCCTCTCTATATATCCCTCTCTATATATCCCTCTCTATATCCCTCTCTCTATATCACTCTCTCTATATCCCTCTCTATATATCCCTCTCTCTATATCCCTCTCTATATATCCCTCTCTCTATATATACATCTCTCTATATCTCTCTATATATCCCTCTCTCTATATCCCTCTCTCTATATCCCTCTCTATATATCCATCTATATATCCCTCTCTATCCCTCTCTATATATTCCTCTCTATATATCCCTCTCTATATGTCCCTCTCTCTATATCCCTCTCTATATGTCCCTCTCTATATATCCCTCTCTATATATCCCTCTCTATATATCCCTCTCTATATATCCCTCTATATATCCCTCTCTATATATCCCTCTCTCTATATCCCTCTCTATATGTCCCTCTCTATATATCCCTCTCTATATATCCATCTCTATATATCCCTCTCTATATCTCTCTCTATCACTCTCTCTATATCCCTCTCTATATGTCCCTCTCTATATATCCCTCTCTCTATATCCCTCTCTCTATATCCCTCTCTATATATCCCTCTATATACCCCTCTCTATATATCCCTCTCTCTATATCCCTCTCTCTATATCCCTCTCTATATGTCCCTCTCTATATATCCCTCTCTCTATATCCCTCTCTCTATATCCCTCTCTATATATCCCTCTATATATCCCTCTCTATATATCCCTCTCTATATATCCCTCTCTCTATATCCCTCTCTCTATATATCCCTCTCTATATATCCCTCTCTATATATCCCTCTCTCCATCACTCTCTCTATATCCCTCTCTATATATCCCTCTCTCTATATCCCTCTCTATATATCCCTCTCTCTATATCCCTCTCTCTATATCCCTCTCTATATATCCCTCTATATATCCCTCTCTCTATATCCCTCTCTATATATCCCTCTCTGTATATCCCTCTCTCTATATCCCTCTCTATATATCCCTCTCTATATATCCCTCTATATATCCCTCTCTCTATATCCCTCTCTATATATCCCTCTCTATATATCCCTCTCTATATATCCCTCTCTGTATATCCCTCTCTCTATATCCCTCTCTCTATATCCCTCTCTATATATCCCTCTATATATCCCTCTCTCTATATCCCTCTCTCTATATCCCTCTCTATATATCCCTCTCTATATAGCCCTCTCTATATATCCCTCTCTCTATATCCCTCTCTATATATCCCTCTCTCTATATATCCCTCTCTCTATATCCCTCTCTCTATATCCATCTCTCTATATCCCTCTCTCTATATCCCTCTCTATATATCCCTCTATATATCCCTCTCTCTATATCCCTCTCTCTATATCCCTCTCTATATATCCCTCTCTATATATCCCTCTCTGTATATCCCTCTCTCTATATCCCTCTCTCTATATCCCTCTCTATATATCCCTCTCTATATATCCCTCTATATATCCCTCTCTATATATCCCTCTCTATATATCCCTCTCTATATCCCTCTCTCTATATCACTCTCTCTATATCCCTCTCTATATATCCCTCTCTCTATATCCCTCTCTATATATCCCTCTCTCTCTATATCCCTCTCTCTATATCTCTCTCTCTATAGCCCTCTCTCTATATCCCTCTCTCTATATCCCTCTCTATATATCCCTCTATATATCCCTCTCTATATATCCCTCTCTATATATCCCTCTCTATATGTCCCTCTCTCTATATCCCTCTCTATATGTCCCTCTCTATATATCCCTCTCTATATATCCCTCTCTATATATCCCTCTCTATATATCCCTCTCTCTATATCCCTCTCTATATATCCCTCTCTATATCCCTCTCTATATATCCCTCTCTCTATATCCCTCTCTCTATATCCCTCTCTCTATATCCCTCTCTCTATATCCCTCTCTCTATATCCCTCTCTATATATCCCTCTCTATATATCCCTCTCTCTATATATCCCTCTCTCTATATCCCTCTCTATATCCCTCTCTATATATCCCTCTCTCTATAGCCCTCTCTATAAATATACAGTTGAAGTCGGAAGTTTACATACACTTAAGTTGGAGTCATTAAAACTCGTTTTTCAACCACTCCACAAATTTCTTGTTAACAAACTATAGTTTTGGCAAGTCGGTTAGGACATCTACTTTGTGCATGACACAAGTAATTTTTCCAACAATTGTTTACAGACAGATTATTTCACTTATAATTCACTGTATCACAATTCCAGTGGGTCAGAAGTTTACATACACTAAGTTGACTGTGCCTTTAAACAGCTTCGAAAATTCCAGAAAATGATGTCATGGCTTTAGAAGCTTCTGATAGGCTAATTGACATAATTTGAGTCAATTGGAGGTGTACCTGTGGATATATTTCAAGGCCTACCTTCAAACTCAGTGCCTCTTTGCTTGACATCATGGGAAAATCAAAAGAAATCAGCCAAAAAAATTTAGCCCTCCACAAGTCTGGTTCATCCTTGGGAGCAATTTCCAAACACCTGAAGGTACCACGTTCATCTGTACAAACAATAGTATGCAAGTATAAACACCATGGGACCACGCAGCCGTCATACCGCTCAGGAAGGAGACGCGTTCTGTCTCCTAGAGATGAACATACTTTGGTGCGAAAAGTGCAAATCAATCCCAGAACAACAGCAAAGGACCTTGTGAAGATGCTGTCACCTTCTCACCAAGCTGCTTGGCGATGGTCTTGTAGCCCATTCCAGCCTTGTGTAGATCTATAATCTTGTCCCTGACATCCTTGGAAAGCTCTTTGGTCTTGGCCATGGTGGAGAGTTTGGAATCTGATTGATTGATTGCTTCTGTGGACAGGTGTCTTTTATACAGGTAACAAACTGAGATTAGGAGCACTCTCTTTAAGAGTGTGCTCCTAATCTCAGCTCGTTACCTGTATAAAAGACACCTGAGAGCCAGAAATCTTTCTCATCGAGAGGGGGTCAAATACTTATTTCCCTCATTAAAATGCAAATCAATATATAAAAAAATTTATATGCGTTCTTCTGGATTTTTTGGTTGTTATTCTGTCTCTCACTGTTCAAATAAACCTACCATTAAAATTATAGACTGATCATTTCTTTGTCAGTGGGCAAACGTACAAAATCAGCAGGGGATCAAATACTTTTTTCCCTCACTGTAGATATTCCATTAAAAATCAGCTGTTTCCAGCCACAATAGCCATTTACAACATTAACAATGTCTACACTGTATTTCTGATCAATTTTATGTTCTTTTAATGGACAAAAAATTTGCTTTTCTTTTGAAATGACATTTCTAAGTGACCCCAAACTTTTGAACGGTAGTGTATCTATCTCTCTATATATATCTCTCTATATCTCTCTGTATATATCTATCTCTCTATGTCTATCTCTCTATATTTCTCTATATCTATCTCTATATCTCTCTGTATATATCTATCTCTCTATGTCTATCTCTCTATATTTCTCTATATCTATCTCTATATCTATCTGTATATATCTATCTCTCTATATCTATCGCTCTATATCTCTCTGTATATATCTATCTCTCTATATCTCTCTGTATATATCTATCTCTCTATATCTATCTCTCTATATCTATCTCTCTGTATATATCTATCTCTCTATATCTCTCTGTATATATCTATCTCTCTATATCTGTCTCTCTATATCTATCTGTATATATCTATCTCTATATATCTATCTCTCTATATCTCTCTATCCCCATCCCTCCTTTCTGTCTATCTCTATTCCCTCTCTCTTCACCTATTCTCGCCCTCCACCATCTCTTTCCTCATCTCTCTGCTCTATCTTTTTCTCTCTTTCTCTTGTGGAAAAGGACAAACGAAGAGCGGGGGATACACAGAGAGGGGGGAGAAGGAGAATGAGTGACGGAGAGGGAGAGTAGGGTGCCCTGCTGGGACATAATGAAGTTAATTGGTAGAGTAAAAACACCATTCACCTAAAGAGATTTACTGGACAGATCGATATGCGTGTGTTCGTGTGTGTATGCTCTGTGTGCATGCGCGTGAATGTGTGAGTGTGTGTGTGTGTTTAATGGTGGACACGTGTTAGGTCTTAGCTCTGTCTCATACATCCAGTTATAATGGAGAGTTGTGTGTCTGAGGGATTTGCAACCTGCTTCCTTCGATTGTTCTGGCCAACACTGGGCCTCTCTCTCTCTCTTGCTTTCTCTCTCTCTCTCTCTTGCCCTCTTTTTCCATCTCTCTTTCTGTCTCCATCTCTCTCTTTCTCTCTCACCCCTCCCCTCCATTCTCTATTTTATTGCTACCCTCTCTATGATCACCTCTCTTCTCTCCTCCTTTCCTTTCCTATTGATGTGGTTATTACCTGCTAAGATGGAAACTCACTGTGACACACACACATATATATATATATATATATGATATATATATATATACACACACACATATACACATACACACACGCCAGATACATTGACCACAACTTTCCATCTTGTGTTCTATTTTTAGTGCTGAGAGGTTGCTAATGCTAGCAGTAGGAATGTGCCAAGTCACAGAGTTGAGGTTAGTTCAGCACTCACTCCCACCTCACTCCCTCTCTGTTACTAATACCTTTACGGGGGAGAAAAGGAGAGGAAAGGTTACTTTATTGAAACACTGGCTGGAAAGAAAGGGACAGAGCGGGAGAGAGAGAGAGAGAATGGGATGAGAAGACAAAGGGATAAGATGAAATAAGTGATGGTGGGATGGAGAAACTTCATTAGACATATACTGACTGTAGAATGTCACTCTCTCCCACTCTTTTCCTCGCTCTGTGTCCATTGCTCTCTCTCTCTCTCTCTCTCTCTCTCTCTCTCTCTCTCTCTCTCTCTCTCTCTCTCTCTCTCTCTCTCTCTCTCTCCAGCGTTCACTCAATTCTCGTATTGCTTTTCCATGGCAGCTAACACAGCAATAAAACTAGATTGGTTTGGTTCATAGAGGCCGGTACTGAACACACACACACACTATACTAAAATGTCCACTCATGCAGTCGGTGTGCTCTAATTCTGTGCAGATGGACAATTATACACAGCTGTGTGGGTGTGTGTGTGTGAGTTATGTAACTCTGCTCCCCTCCCTCAGGGTTAATCAGGGTCACATCTCTAACGCTCTCTCTCTCTCTCTTTCTCTCTCTCTCTCTCCTTGTTTCCCACTCTCTCTCTCCTTGTTTCCCCCCCTCTCACTCACTCTCTCACTCTCTCTCTCTCTCTCTCTCTCTCTCTCTCTCTCTCTCTCTCTCTCCTTGTTTCCCCCTCTCTCTCTCTCTCTCTCTCTCTCTCTCTCTCTCTCTCTCCTTGTTTCCCACTCTCTCTCTCCTTGTTTCCCCCCCTCTCACTCACTCTCTCTCTCTCTCTCTCTCTCTCTCTCTTCTCTCCTTGTTTCCCCCTCTCTCTCCATCTCTTTCTCTCCATCGTTCCCCTGTTGCAACTGCAGTTCCTAAATTAGAACCTGTTTGAAAACAGTCAGTGTTATTATTTACTATGCAGGGCAGCTGCAGGAGAGGTAGTCCTACACACACACACACACACATGCGCACACGCACTTACACAAACACATCCACATGCACACGCACACAGAGAGAGAGAATAAAAGAGAAAATGAGAGAAGTTTTTTTTTTTTTTTTTTCAGGAGGAAATTGGCTCCGATGGTATATTAATATCCATTCAGAGTCCCCCAGCTCTACAGGGTGTATACCATATGAAGATGAGTGGATAGAGAGAGGGAGTTTACTGTAATAATCCAGTTACCAACACAGGCTTTGACTGGGACAGGGTTTCTCACCAGGGACTGAAGGGGTTAAAGCTGGTTAAACGGATAGAGTAGTTCACCCACAAAATAAAAGTTTGAGACAGTCAGAGGTAGACCGAGAACGAGAGACATAGAGAGAGAGAAGAAAATTAACAATGACAAATGGTTTGACGAAGAATGCAAAAACCTAAGAAAGAAATTGAGAAACCTATCCAACCAAAAAGAGAGACCCAGAAAACCTGAGCCTACGCCTTCACTATGGTGAATCACTAAAACAATACAGAAATACACTATGGAAAAAGCAGGAACAGCACATCAGAAATCAGCTCAATGTAATTGAAGAATCCATAGAATCTAACCACTTCTGGGAAAATTGGAACACACTAAACAAACAACAACATGAAGAGTTATCTATCCAAAACGGAGATGTGTGGATAAACCACCTTTTGGCTCTATAGCAAAGAACAAACAGCAAAAACATATACATGATCAAATCAAATCACATTTTATTTGTCACATATACGTCTTTAGCAGATGTTATTGAGGGTGTAGCGAAATGCTAGTGCTTCTAGCTCCGACAGTGCAGTAATATCTAACAAGAAATATCTATCAATTTCACAACATATACCCAATACACACAAATCTAAGTAAGGAATGGAATTAAGAATATATACATATGTGGACGAGCAATGACAGAGCGGCATAGACTAAGATACAGTAGAATAGTATAGAATACAGTATATACAGTTGAAGTCGTTTACATACATTTAGGTTGGAGTCATTAAAATTTGTTTTTCAACCACTCCACAAATTTCTTGTTAACAAACTATAGTTTTGGCAAGTCGGTTAGGACATCTACTTTGTGTCTGACACAAGTAATTTTTCCAACAATTGTTTACAGACAGATTATTTCTGTCACGTTCGTTTGATGACGGGACAGACCAAGGCGCAGCGTGATATACGTTCATGTTTATTAAACTTAATAAACACACGACAAAACAATAAACGAAACGAAACGTGAAGTCCAAGGTAGCACACACAACATACCTTATAAGGAACAAGACCCCACAACTAGACAGTGCCAATAGGCTGCTTAAGTATTGTCCCCAATCAGAGACAACGAGCGACAGCTGCCTCTGATTGGGAACCACACCGGCCAACATAGAAATACACATACTAGATAAACAACATAGAATATATACAAACAAAGAATACACACACCCTGACTCAACATATAAGCGTCCCCTGAGTCAGGGCGTGACAATTTCACTTATAATTCACTGTATCACAATTCCATTGGGTCAGCAGTTTACATACACTAAGTTGACTGTGCCTTTAAACAGCTTGGAAAAATCAAAAAAATGATGTCATGGCTTTAGAAGCTTCTGATAGGCTAATTGACATCATTTGAGTCAATTGGAGGTGTACCTGTGGATGTATTTCTAGGCCTACCTTCAAACTCAGTGCCTCTTTGCTTGACATCATGGGAAAATCAAAATAAATCAGCCAAGACCTCAATAAAAACATTGTAGACCTCCACAAGTCTGGTTCATCCTTGGGAGCAATTTCCAAACGCATGAAGGTACCACATTCATCGGTACAAACAATAGTACGCAAGTATAAACACCATGGGACCACGCAGCCGTCATACCGCTCAGGAAGGAGACGCGTTCTGTCTCCTAGAGATGAACGTACTTTGGTGCGAAAAGTGCAAATCAATCCCAGAACAACAGCAAAGGACCTTGTGAAGATGCTGGAGGAAACAGGTACAAAAGTATCTATATCCACAGTAAAACGAGTCCTATATCGACATAACCTGAAAGGCCACTCACCAAGGAAGAAGCCACTGCTCCAAAACCGCCATAAAAAAAAGCCAGACTACGGTTTGCAACTGCACATGGGGACAAAGATCGTACTTTTTGGAGAAATGTCCTCTGGTCTGATTAAACAAAAATATAACTGTTTGGCCATAATGACCATTGTTATGTTTGGAGGAAAAAGGGAAATACTTGCAAGCCGAAGAACACCATCCCAACCGTGAAGCACGGGGGTGGCAGCATCATGCTGTGGGGGTGCTTTGCTGCAGGAGGGACTGGTGCACTTCACAAAATAAATGGCATCATGAGGAAGGAAAATTATGTGGATATATTGAAGCAACATCTCAAGACATCAGTCAGGAAGTTAAAGCTTGGTCGCAAATGGGTCTTCCAAATGGACAATGACCCCAAGCATACTTCCAAAGTTGTGGCAAAATGGCTTAAGGACAACAAAGTCAAGGTATTGGAGTGGCCATCACAAAGCCCTGACCTCAATCTTATAGATAATTTGTGGGCAGAACTGAAAAGCGTGTGCGAGCAAGGAGGCCTACAAACCTGACTCCGTTACACCAGCTCTGTCAGGAGGAATGGGCCAAAATTCACCCAACTTATTTTGGGAAGCTTATGGAAGGCTACCCGAAACGTTTGACCCAAGTTAAACAATTTAAAGGCAATGCTACCAAATACTAATTGAGTGTATGTAAACTTCTGACCCACTGGAAATGTTGTGAAAGAAATAAAAGCTGAAATAAATCATTCTCTCTACAATTATTCTGACATTTCACATTCTTAAAATAAAGTGGTGATCCTAACTGACCTAAAACAGGGAATTTTTACTTGGATTAAATGTCAGGAATTGTGAAAAACTGAGTTGAAATGTATTTGGCTAAGGTGTATGTAAACTTCCGACTTCAACTGTAAATATGAGATGAGTAATGCAAGATATGTAAACATTATTAAAGTGACTAGTGTTCCATTTCTTAAAGTGGCCAGTGATTTTAATAGGCAGCAGCTGCCTCTAATGTGCTAGTGATGGCTATTTAACAGTCTGATGGCCTTGAGATAGAAGCTGTTTTTCATTCTCTCGGTCCCAGCTTTGTTTCACCTGTACTGACCTCGCCTTCTGGATGATAGCGGGGTCAACAGGCAGTGGCTCGGGTGGTTGATGTCCTTGATTATCTTTTTGGCCTTCCAGTGACATCGGGTGCTGTAGGTGTCCTGGAGGGCGGGTAGTTTGCCCCCGGTAATGCGTTCGGCAGACCGTACCACCCTCTGGAGAGCCCTGCGTTTGCAGGCGGTGCAGTTGCCTTACCAGGCAGTGATACAGCCCGACAGGATGCTCTCAATTGTGCATCTGTAAAAGTTTGTGAGGGTTTTAGGTGACAAGCCAAATTTCTTCAGCCTCCTGAGGTTGAAGAGGCTCTGTTGCGCCTTCTTCACCACACTGTCTGCATGGGTGGATCATTTCAGTTTGTCAGTGATGTGTACGCCAAGGAACTTGAAGCTTTCCACCTTCTCCACTGTGGTCCCGTCAATGTGGAAAGGGGGGTGCACCCTCTGCTGTTTTCTGAAGTCCACGATCATCTCCTTTGTTTAGTTGACCACACTTTCTTGGCACCACACACCACACTCAATTACACATCTTAGAATCAGCTATTAAAGACTACCAGAACTGACTGGATTCTCCAATTACATTGAATGAACTACAGGACAAAATACAAACCCTCCAACACAAAAGGCCTGTAGTGTTGATGGTATCCTATATCAAATGAGAAAATATACACACCACAAATTCCAATTGGCTATACTTAAACTCTTTAACATCATCCTCAGCTCTGGCATCTTCCCCAATATTTGGAACCAAGGACTGATCACCCCAATCCACAAAAGTGAAGACAAATTTGACCCCAATAACTACCATAGGATATGCGTCAACAGCAACCTTGGGAAAATCCTCTACATTATCATTAACAGCAGACGTACATTTCCTCAGTGAAAACAATGTACTGAGCAAATGTCAAATTGGCTTTTTACCAAATTACCATACAACAGACCACGTATTCACCCTGCACACCCTAATTGACAAACAAACAAACCAAAACAAAGGCAAAGACTTCTCATGCTTTGTTGACTTACAAAAATGCTTTTGACTCAATTTGGCATGATGGTCTGTTATACAAATTGATGGAAAGTGGTGTTGGGGGGTAAAACATACGAAATTATAAAATCCATGTACACAAACAACAAGTGTGTGGTTAAAATGGGCAAACACACACATTTCTTTCCACAGGGCTGTGGGGTGAGACAGGGATGCAGCTTAAGCCCCACCCTCTTCAACATATATATATATATAAATTAATTGGCAATGGCACTAGAACAGTCTGCAGCACCCGGCCTCATACTACTAGAATCTGAAGTAAAATGTCTACTGTTTGCTGATGATCTGGTGCTTCTGTCGCCAACCAAGGAGGGCCTACAGCAGCACCTAGATCTTCTGCACAGATTATGTCAGACCTGGGCCCTGACAGTAAATCTCAGTAAGACAAAAATAATGGTGTTCCAAAAAAGGTCCAGTTGCCAGGATCACAAATACAAATTCCATCTAGACACCGTTGCCCAAGAGCACACAAAAAACTATTCATACCTTGGCCTAAACATCAGCGCCACAGGTAACTTTCACAAAGCTGTGAACGATCTTAGAGACAAGGCAAGAAGGGCCTTCTATGCCATCAAAAGGAACATAATTAGGAACTGGCTAAAAATACTTGAATCAGTTATAGAACCCATTGAACCCATTGCCCTTTATGAGGTCTGGGGTCCGCTCACCAACCAATAATTCACAAAACGGGACAAACACCAAATTGAGACTCTGCATGCAGAATTCTGCAAAAATATCCTCTGTGTACAACGTAAAACACCAAATAGTGCATGCAGAGCAGAATTAGGCTGATACCCGCTAATGATCAAAATACAGAAAAGAGCCATTAAATTCTACAACCACCTGAAAGGAAGCTATTCCTTAACCTTCCATAACAAAGCCATCACCTACAGAGAGATGAACCTGCAGAAGAGTCCCCTAAGCAAGCTGGTCCTGGGGCTCTGTTCACAAACACAAACAGACCCCACAGAGCCCCAGGACAGCAACACAATTAGACCCAACCAAATCATGAGAAAACTAAAATATAATTACTCGACACATTGGAAATAATTAACATAAAAACAGAGCAAACTAGAAACTCTATTTGGCCCTAAACAGAGAGTAAGTACACAGTGGCAGAATACCTGACCACTGTGACTGACTCAAAATTAAGGAAAGCTTTGACTATGTACAGACTCAGTGAGCATAGCCTTGCTATTGAGAAAGGTCGCCATAGGCAGACCTGGCTCTCAAGAGAAGACAGGCTATGTGCACACTACCCACAAAATGAGGTGGAAACTGAGCTGCACTTCCTAACCTCTTGACATATGTATGACCATATTAGAGACACATATTTCCCTCAGATTACACAGACCCACCAAGAATTCGAAAACAAATCCAATTTTGATAAACTCCCATATCTATTGGGTGAAATACCACAGTGTGCAATCACAGCAGCAAGATTTGTGACCTGTTGCCACAAGAAAAGGGCAACCAGTGAAGAACAAACACCATTGTAAATACAACCCATATTTATGTTTATTTATTTTCCCGTTTGGACTTTAACTATTTTCACATCGTTACAACACTGTATTTAGACATAATACGATATTTGAAATGTCTTTATTCTTTTGGAACTTGTGTGAGTGTAATATTTACTGTTCACTTTTTATTGTTTATTTCACATTTGTTTATCCATTTCATTTGCTTTGGCAATGTAAACATATGTCTCCTATACCAATAAAGACCCTTGAATTGAAATTGAAATTGAATTGAGAGAAACAAGAAAGATGGAGGGAGAGAGCATGCAGACGCACGAGACAGGATTAAAAAGAGGAGGGAAGTTGGGGGATCTGTGTGTGTGTGTGTGTGTGTATGTGTGTGAATGAGAGAGAGAGAGAGAGAGAGAGAGAGAAAGAACAGTGAGGAGAGAAGCTGAGTGTGTGAGAGAGGCAGGGGGGCCGGCAAACAAAGTGAGAGAGCGGTGGGAGGAGGGGAGTGGAGGAGGGGAGGAGTGGAGTGGAGGAGGGGAATGGAGGAGGGGAGGAAGGGAGTGGAAGAAGGGAATGGAGGAGGGGAGTGGAGGAGGGGAATGGAGGAGGGGAGGAGGGGAGTGGAGGAGGGGAATGGAGGAGGGGAATGGGAGGAGGGGAGTGGAGGAGGGGGAGGAGGGGAATGGAGGAGGGGAGTGGAGGAGGGGAATGGGGGAGGGGAGTGGAGGAGGGGAGGGGAAGGAGGTGGGGAGTGGAGGAGGGGGTGGAGGAGGGGAGTGGAGGAGGGGTGGAGGAGGGAGTGGAGGAGGGGGTGGAGGAGGGGATGGAGGAGGGGAAGGAGGTGGGGAGTGGAGGAGAGGAAGGAGGAGGGGAGTGGAGGAGGAGGGGAGGAGGGGAGGGAAGAGGGGAATGGAGGAGGGGAGTGGAGGAGGGGAATGGAGGAGGGAGTGGAGGAGGGGAGTGGAGGAGGGGAATGGAGGAGGGGAATGGAGGAGGGGGTGGAGGAGGGGAGGGAGTGGAGGAGGAGGGGAAGGAGGTGGGGAGTGGAGGAGGGGTGGAGGAGGATGGGGGGGAGTGGAGGAGGAGGGGTGGAGGGGGAATGGAGGAGAGAGTGGAGGAGGGGTGGAGTAGGAGGGAGGAGGGGAGTGGAGGAGGGGAAGGAGGAGGGGTGGAGTAGGGGAATGGAGGAGGGAGTGGAGGAGGGGGTGGAGCAGGGGTGGGGAGGGGAGTGGAAGAGGGGAAGGAGGAGGGGAGTGGAGGAGGGTGGAGTAGGAGTGGAGGAGGGGAAGGAGGAGGGGAGTGGAGGAGGGGAGTGGAGGAGGGGAGGGGAGTGGAGGAGGGGAGGGGAAGGAGGTGGGGAGTGGAGGAGGGGGTGGAGGAGGGGAATGGAGGTGGGGGAATGGAGGAGGGGAGTGGAGGAGGGGTGGAGCAGGAGTGGAGGAGGGGTGGATGAGGGGAGTGGAGGAGGGGAAGGAGGAGGGGAGTGGAGGAGGGGTGGAGTAGGAGTGGAGGAGGGGAGGGAGGAGTGGAGGAGGGGAAGGAGGTGGGGAGTGGAGGAGGGGAAGGAGGAGGGGAGTGGAGGAGGGGAGTGGAGGAGGGGAGTGGCGGTGGGGAAGGAGGAGTGTAGTGGAGGAGGGGAAGGAGGCGGTGCTTAGAAAGACAGCAGGGAAGGAAGGAAAGCAGAGCAGAGGAACAGAGTAGAGACTTAAGAGGAGAAAGAAAGAGGGCTTCCCTTCAAGACTCCTCACAGTGTGGAAGAAAGGAAGGTTAGAGGACAACTGGGACTGTAGGGGTTTTCATCAGGAGAGACAGGAGACAAGCGGAGGCAGCGATGCAGGGATTTCACATGGGTGAGTGTGTGTGTTTGTGTGTGCAAGCCACAGCATGGCACATGATCAAAGTTACTCTGAACTGAGTGTGTGTGTGTGTGTGTGTGTGTGTGTGTGTGTGTGTGTGTGTGTGTGTGTGTGTGTGTGTGTGTGTGTGTGTGTGTGTGTGTGTGTGTGTGCATGTGTGCGTGCTTAAAAAATATTTGACGTTTTCTCTGTTTAGAGAATCTAAGTTACTCATGGAAACTTTAGGCACTCGAGGCGGTGTGGAAAAGCTGTTGTTAAAGTTCCATCAATGGAAGGTGTGTGTGTGTGTGTGTGTGTAGCCTGCTCAAACAGAAACACAGGAAACTACTGTAGAAATGCCACTGTAAGCCAGGCTGTTTCAGCCAAATGCAGCAATTACAGCCTGGCTGGCAGTACGGGCTGACTCCAGATCAGTTGATACTGGAGTTTATATGGGGACAGATCCAGAATTACTACAACTCTGAACTGACCCCCAGTCAGTTTTTGGGTGTTATTCTGGGGCCAGTTCTATAGTAACTCTGATGTGTGTGTGGGTGAGTCTTAAGTGAAGGGTGGGTGTTTGGGAGTGGTTTAAGGGCTAAGCTGGGGGGTTTGGGGTAAAGTTTTAGGTGGGGCGAAGGGGGATTTTGGGGAGATGGGGCTCAGGATTTTGGGGTAACGGTTTAGAGTTGGGGGAGGTGAGGTGGGTTTTTGGGAGAGAAGACAGGTTTCGGGGGGCTGGGGATTATATTGGATTATTGATATTCAGCAATCTGTTTATTGGCTGTAGGTTATTGATCTGTGGTCTGTGTTACTGAGGTTTTAACTGGATAAAATATATTACCCCTCTGTCTGACAGCTGGCTGGGAGAAGGGAGTTATTCAGTCCGTCCAGAAATACATACGCATACACACACGCACGCACACACAGACACACACACACACACACACACACACACTGTTTGTCTGGATGAGAGAGTAGATCACAGAAGTAGTCATTGTTGTTTAGTGTTCTCTATAATTAGCTGTTTCTTCATCATAGGAACATTGTCATTTCTCCTTTGTGTTGTTATGAATGATGTGTCACTGTCAGCATAGTTTATAGATTCTGTGTCGTCAGAGATTTCACTGCAGCCATCTTGTGTAGCCTGGTTAAACCAGACTAAATGCTGAGCTCACCATTGATTCACATCAACAACAGAGAATCCGTTTCAGATTCCAGGTTATTTTAGTTCAGCTCAACGTCATATTCTAGCTTTTTGTTTGGCCACAGAGGTTTTGTTGATGATCTAGCTGAGACATTCTACATACAGTACATACAATTAAAGAGTGAGTGATTGTAATAGACTGTAACTGTATAGACTGGTTAAACTGTGATTAGGGTGATGGCATATTTCTGTGTGACAAGATGTCAGGATGGAAAGAAACAAGGGATTCGAGAGAGAGAGAGAGAGAGAGAGAGAGAGATAAGGTGAGAGTGGCAGAGAGAGGGAGAAGGAGATAAGATGGGGCTAGGGAGACAGGACAGTGAAAGAGGTGGACAGGATGGTTACCTCATATTACCTCATAGACTTTGGATCAAAACAGATGAGGTAAATGTGTGTCACATGTTGCAGGTCTCAAAATCCTTTCCATATTGACCCAATGTTGACTCGTGTGTGTGTGTGAGAGAGAGAGAGAGAGAGAGAGAGAGAGAGAGAGAGAGAGAGAGAGAGAGAGAGAGAGAGAGAGAGAGAGAGAGAGAGAGAGAGAGAGAGAGAGAGAGAGAGAGAGAGAGAGAGAGAGAGAGAGAGAGAGAGAGAGAGAGAGAGAGAGAGAGAGAGAGAGAGAGACTTGTTGGATGATAGGGGCAAGGGTCAGTTGAAGTTTGTTCACATGTCATCAACACACTCCTTTGACTCTAACCACGGGGAGATGTGAGATATAGCTCCATTTATTTTTTCTCTCCTCCCGAAACCTCCACCTCCCTCATTTCCTATTCCCTCTTGTCCCTCTTTCTCTCTCTTCTTTCTTGTGTTCTTTTCCATTCATTCTGTTCTATTGACCCCTGTGCCAGGCCTTCACAGTGCATTCAGAAAGTATTCATACTTGACTTATTCCACATTTTGTTGTGTTACAGCCTGAATTCAAAATGGATTACAGTGTTTTCCACACCACTCTGTTCACCCCTCCATCCCTCCACCCTCTCAACATCCCTCCATCCAACCACCCTCCCCACCATCCGTCCATCCCTCCAACCACCCTCCCCACCATCCATCCATCCTCCCCAACATCCCTCCATCAACCACCCTCCCCACCATCCGTCGATCCATCCACCCCTACATCTTTCCAACCACCCTCCCCACCATCCATCCATCCTCCCCAACATCCTCAACATCCCTCCATCCAACCACCCTCCCCACCATCTGTCCACCCCTCCATCCCTCAACCACCCTCCCCTCCATCCGTCCACCCCTCCATCCCTCCATCCACCCTCCCCACCATCCCTCCACTCCATCCATCCCACCATCCCTCCATCCATCCTCCACTCCATCCATCCCTCCATACATCCATCCATCCATCCAGCCCTCCCTCTCAATCTCTCTGGCAACTAGAGTTAAAGTGACAGTACTCTAGCTGTCGGCCTTTTCGTGTGTGTGTGTATGTGTGTTAATCAATGTTCTGCTCCTGGTGGTTTCCCCGTACTCTCTCAGACTGTCTCTATGATGAGATATCCTGAATTATACTTTATAGTAAACCTGAATTATACTTTATAGTTATCCTGAATTATACTTTATAGTAATCCTGAATTATACTTTATAGTAATCCTGAATAATACTTTATAGGTATCCTGAATTATACTTTATAGTTATCCTGAATTATACACTGCCTGGCAGCACTGCTTATGTAACAGCTGGTGTGGAATTAATTTTCCTGTTTGTTTGTTTGTGTGTGGGGGGGGTGAATGTGCACGTGCGTGTGTCTGATCTTACCAACTATGCATTCTGCTTGAAGTCAACAGCGAGGAATCTACTAATGATTAATTGAATGACTGTTCGACTGTCTCAGTAACATAACTTCCGTCCTTTGTTGAAAATCTTGACTTTGCCGTGCAGAAACAGGAGACATTTTGAATCTCTGTGATAGTGTGGCCTAGTTTCTCCTGGTAAAGCCTGGGTGTGGTAGTTGTCCTCTCCCCAGATGCAGGGCTCTGTTACTGGGTTTCCCTATCTTTTTTCTGCCCCCTCCTCTCGTTCATGGCAGAGTGGGGTTGTATTTAGAGTGAGATAACAAAAAACCCTGCCTCTGTCTTTGTTGTCTTTAACTCTGAAACAATAGCTCTCCGCTTACTATAGAAACAACTCCTCAGGAGAGAAGGAGAGTTTTGGAGGGAAGTTTTGGAGGGGAACGTTTACTTTTTGTCGCTTCTGTCTCTCTCGTTCTTTGAGCTCCTCGTCAATCACTGTCAGACTAATCAGGGTTGGTTGTAAAGGTCAACGCAACAATAGACCCTAAGGGGATCACCTTAACTAGTATACAACACTGTGAGCTACTTTTCCCATTGGCTTACAGCAACAAAACAACTGACTGGATTAAACTAATCAAGGTGTTAATGATGAGGTACCAACACACTGGATTAAACAAATCAAGATGTTGATGATGAGGTACCAACACACTGGATTCAACTAATCAAGATGTTGATGATGAGGTACCAACACACTGGATTCAACTAATCAAGATGTTGATGATGAGGTACCAACACACTGGATTCAACTAATCAAGATGTTGATGATGAGGTACCAACACACTGGATTCAACTAATCAAGATGTTGATGATGAGGTACCAACACACTGGATTCAACTAATCAAGATGTTGATGATAAGTTGAATCAGATGTTAAAGTGCTCGACTACGATATCATTAGATACAACAGATGACACGTCCAGCTATCTCATTCTCTCCGTTCTACAGGAGCCAACAAGGAGTGATAGGCATCTAGGGGAGGTGTTATTATATTATTATTATTATTATTATAGGTGTCAAGGGGTTGATTAGGGAGTGGCGTCTGATGGACAGTAGCAGGCTGGCAGAGTGGTGCCGAGTCTCTCCACACACACACACACACACACACACACACACACACACACACACCACCACCACTAACTGTATACACATTATCCCTGATGTCTGCCTGTCTGACCGCGAACCGCAACCCCCACACAAACACACACACACACACGTATGTCTGTATGTCTGATTGCTGGCCACTGCTAAATAACCATTAGTGGTTGGAAATTCACGCTGGAATTCCGAAATCTACGACTGGACAACTGGCAAGAGGCAACTCAGCCATTTCCCCTCACATTCTTCCAATGCCTTCACTCCCCATTCCCATTCCCAGACCAGACAGACCAGACCAGACCAGATAGACAGACCAGACAGACCAGATAGACAGACCAGACCAGAGCAGACAGACCAGATAGATAGACAGACCAGACCAGATAGACAGGCCAAACAGACCAGACCAGACAGACCAGATAGACAGACCAGATAGACAGACCAGACCAGACCAGACAGACCAAGGACCAACAGTAAACCTCATCTGGCCCAGAGCTGTCTCCTAGTGTATTCCTTATAGCCACACCCACAGACTAAATAACATGGAATATAATAGAATAAAGTGGAATAGATTCATATACACTACATGGCCAAAAGTATGTGTGCTCGTCGAACATCTCATTACAAAATCATGGGCATTAATATGGAGTTGGTCCCCCTTTGCTGCTATAACAGCCTCCACTCTTCTGGGAAGGCTTTCCACTAGATGTTGGAACATTGCTACGGGGACTCCTAGTTGTTTCCACTTCACAATAACAGCACTTACAGTTGACCAGGGTAGCTCTAGCAGGGCAGAAATTTGACGAACTGACTTGTAGGAAAGCTGGCCACTTTAAACGGTTGTGGCTGAAATAGCCATGTAGTGTAGAATAGAAGAGTAAGCTAGAGTTACACTGGGAAGACATGGAGCCAGTTATTCCAGTGATATGTTTTGCTGTTAGACACGGGTTAGCGATATGTCTGATATTGTCTTGATGGTTAGCGATATGTCTGATATTGCCTTGCTAGTTAGCAATATGTCTGATATTGCCTTGATGGTTAGCGATATGTCTGATATTGCCTTGCTAGTTAGCGATATGTCTGATATTGCCTTGATGGTTAGCGATATGTCTGATATTGCCTTGATGGTTAGCGATATGTCTGATATTGTATTGATGGTTAGCGATATGTCTGATATTGTATTGATGGTTAGTGATATGTCTGATATTGTATTGATGGTTAGCGATATGTCTGAAATTGTCATGATGGTTAGCAATATGTCTGATATTGAATTGATGGTTAGTGATATGTCTGATATTATATTGATGGTTAGCGATATGTCTGATATTGTATTGATGGTTTTAAACAAAGAAGACCTCTAATGGAGCACCTCCTTTTATTTATTTATCCTCTCCTGGCATTGTTCTTCTCCTCTTTTGCTCTTTAATTCCATCCTTTCTCCCTGTATGTTTCTGGCAGTGTGTGATTCTCCATACTGTAGGGGTTTAACACAGGGAGTTAGTAAGCAGGGACCGTAGCCAAGACCTGATTAATCAATCCCTGTAACAACTATGATGACCAGCCAAGACCTGATTAATCAATCCCTGTAACGGCTATGATAACCAGCCAATACCTGATTAATCAATCCCTGTAACGGCTATGATGACCAGCCAAGGCCTGATTAATTAATCCCTATAACGACTATGATGACCAGCCAAGGCCTGATTAATCAATCCCTGTAACGACTATGATGACCAGCCAAGACCTGATTAATCAATCCCTGTAACGACTATAATGTCCAGCCAAGACCTGATTAATCAATCCCTGTAATGACTATGATGATCAGCCAATGCCTGATTAATCAATCCCTGTAACGACAATGATGACCAGCCAAGACCTGAGGAATCAATCCCTCTAGCGATTATGATGACTAATGCTGCAGACCACCACCACTGTCACACTTTGGCAACATCACAGCACTCCTCTTATGCCCATACAGTGAACCCCACCTGCTGTGCGTGCCTGCCTGTGTGTGTTTGTTTGTGTACTCTATGCCAGTGTACTCCCGGATTGTGCCACTGGAGACAAATACACTCCTCGTGTGATTGATAGCTACTGTCCCTCAGATGTCCCCCAGATGTCCCCATGTTTGTGTTTCTCTTTATGTCTTACTGAGGTCTCCGACTACATCCACTTTCAATGGATTACTGCCTGCTCCTCTCACTCTCTCAACCCCCATAGGGACTCACTGTCTGTGTGTGTGTGTGTGTGATTCTATACTCTATAGTCAGGCCATAATGGAGCCCAGATGCTTTGAGATGCTAAGGAGCCAACCTGCCCCCTGTCAGACACACACACACTCTCTCACTCACTCACTCACTCACTCACGCACTCTCTCATTCATTCACTCACTCACTCATTCACTCTTTCTTTCTCTCTTTTTTTTCTTTCACCTATTCCCGGTATCTTATTTCATTATTTATTTTGTTCTTTTGTTCTGTCGTTCTTTTCCCCTCTTTTCCTTTCTTTCTTTCTCTCGTTCCCACCCTCCCTCCCTCTATCCCATTTCACACCGGGCATGAAACATGTGGGCCTCTCTAGTGCCATGGCAACCGATCCAAACAGAGAGAGTAGCAGAAGTCTGCAATAGCAACAAGTTGGCCGTAAAAAAGGCTTTTGTTACTGGTGTACTACAGGCAGCGTTCACTAGCTGGTTTCATCTGACTACAGCCAGTGTTCACTAGCTGGTTTCATCTGAATACAGGCAGCGTTCACTAGCTGGTTTCATCTGACTACAGCCAGTGTTCACTAGCTGGTTTCATCTGAATACAGGCAGCGTTCACTAGCTGGTTTCATCTGACTACAGCCAGTGTTCACTAGCTGGTTTCATCTGAATACAGGCAGTGTTCACTAGCTGGTTTCATCTGACTACAGCCAGTGTTCACTAGCTGGTTTCATCTGACTACAGCCAGTGTTCACTAGCTGGTTTCATCTGAATACAGGCAGCGATCACTAGCTGGTTTCATCTGACTACAGCCAGCGTTCACTAGCTGGTTTCATCTGACTACAGGCAGCGTTCACTAGCTGGTTTCATCTGACTACAGGCAGCGTTCACTAGCTGGTTTCATCTGACTACAGGCAGCGTTCACTAGCTGGTTTAATCTGACTACAGACAGCGTTCACTAGCTGATTTCATCTGACTACCGGCAGCATTCACTAGCTAGTTTCATCTGACTACAGGCAGCGTTCACTAGCTGGTTTCATCTGACTACAAGCAGCGTTCAATAGCTGGTTGTATCTGACTACAACCAGCGTTCACTAGCTGGTTTAATCTGACTACAGACAGCGTTCACTAGCAGGTTTCATCTGACTACAGGCAGTGTTCACTAGCTGGTTTCATCTGACTACAGGCATTGTTCACTAGCTGGTTTCATCTGACAACAGGCAGCGTTCACTAGCTGGTTTAATCTGACTACAGCCAGCGTTGACTAGCTGGTTTCATCTGACTACAGGCAGCGTTCACTAGCTGGTTTCATCTGACAATAGCCAGTGTTCACTAGCTGGTTTCATCTGACTACAGGCAGCGTTCACTAGCTGGTTTCATCTGACTATAGGCAGCGTTCACTAGCTGGTTTCATCTGACTAGAGGCAGCGTTCACTAGCTGGTTTCATCTGACTACAGGCAGCGTTCAGTAGCTGGTTTCATCTGACTACAGGCAGCGTTCACTAGCTGGTTTAATCTGACTACAGACAGCGTTCACTAGCTTATTTCATCTGACTACCGGCAGCATTCACTAGCTGGTTTCATCTGACTGTAGCCAGTGTTCACTAGCTGGTTTCATCTGACTACAGGCAGCGTTCACTAGCTGGTTTCATCTGACTACAAGCAGCGTTCACTAGCTGGTTGCATCTGACAACAGGCAGAGTTCACTAGCTGGTTTCATCTGACTACAGGCAGCGTTCACTAGCTGGTTTCATCTGACTACAGCCAGCGTTCACTAGCTGGTTTCATCTGACTACAGGCAGCGTTCAATAGCTGGTTTAATCTGACTACATGCATTGTTCACTAGCTGGTTTCATCTGACTACAGGCATTGTTCACTAGCTGGTTTCATCTGACTACAGCCAGCGTTGACTAGCTGATTTCATCTGACTACCGGCAGCATTCACTAGCTGGTTTCATCTGACTATAGCCAGTGTTCACTAGCTGGTTTCATCTGACTACAGGCAGCGTTCACTAGCTGGTTTCATCTGACTACAGGCATTGTTCACTATCTGGTTTCATCTGACAACAGGCAGCGTTCACTAGCTGGTTTCATCTGACTACAGCCAGCGTTGACTAGCTGGTTTCATCTGACTACAGGCAGCGTTCACTAGCTGGTTTCATCTGACTACAGGCAGCGTTCACTAGCTGGTTTTATCTGACTACAGCCAGCGGTCACTAGCTGGTTTAATCTGACTACAGACAGCGTTCACTAGCAGGTTTCATCTTACTACAGGCAGCGTTCACTAGCTGGTTTCATCTGACTACAGGCATTGTTCACTAGCTGGTTTCATCTGACAACAGGCAGCGTTCACTAGCTGGTTTCATCTGACTACAGCCAGCGTTGACTAGCTGGTTTCATCTGACTACAGGCATCATTCACTAGCTGGTTTCATCTGACTACAGGCAGCGTTCACTAGCTGGTTTCATCTGACTACAGGCATTGTTCACTAGCTGGTTTCATCTGACTACAGCCAGCGTTCACTAGCTGGTTTAATCTGACTACAGGCAGCGTTGACTAGCTGATTTCATCTGACTACCGGCAGCATTCACTAGCTGGTTTCATCTGACTATAGCCAGTGTTCACTAGCTGGTTTCATCTGACTACAGGCAGCGTTCACTAGCTGGTTTCATCTGACTATAGGCAGCGTTCACTAGCTGGTTTCATCTGACTACAGGCAGCGTTCACTAGCTGGTTTCATCTGACTACAGGCATTGTTCACTAGCTGGTTTAATCTTTCAACAGGCAGCGTTCACTAGCTGGTTTCATCTGACTACAGCCAGCATTGACTAGCTGGTTTCATCTGACTACAGGCAGCGTTCATTAGCTGGTTTCATCTGACTTTAGCTAGTGTTCACTAGCTGGTTTCATCTGACTACAGGCAGCGTTCACTAGCTGGTTTAATCTGACTACAGCCAGCGTTCACTAGCTGGTTTCATCTATGTGTGTATTCTGTGTTTCAGCATAGACATCCTGCTTTAATGAAGTGGGTTAGTAACCTGGTGGCAGACTTTAATGAAGTGGGTTAGTAACCTGGTGGCAGACTTTAATGAAGTGGGTTAGTAACCTGGTGGCAGACTTTAATGAAGTGGGTTAGTAACCTGGTGGCAGACTTTAATGAAGTGGGTTAGTAACCTGGAGGCAGACTTTAATGAAGTGGGTTAGTAACCTGGAGGCAGACTTTAATGAAGTGGGTTAGTAACCTGGTGGCAGACTTTAATGAAGTGGGTTAGTAACCTGGTGGCAGACTTTAATGAAGTGGGTTAGTAACCTGGTGGCAGACTTTAATGAAGTGGGTTAGTAACCTGGTGGCAGACTTTAATGAAGTGGGTTAGTAACCTGGAGGCAGACTTTAATGAAGTGGGTTAGTAACCTGGAGGCAGACTTTAATGAAGTGGGTTAGTACGTGGTGGCAGTCTGATTCATTCAGCAAAGCTAGGTACTTCCCAAACTAGGAACAATTGGCAAACACAGAAACCGACTGGCAGCCATAGTGGCTAGTAAGGAGTGGACACGCGTGTTACAGGTCTAAAAGCCACGTGAGGGAAGGTGACAGAGACATCAAACAGACAGTCACTGTGTAGGAATGTAAGGGCAATAACCTCCAAGCTTTTGGACAGGCATGAAAGGAGATATCTCTTTGTTAAGGAGTTAAAGTAACAGTATCTGTTTCAACCCGTCTGAGATTTGAATGTAAACTTTCAGTGGATGCATGACCAATGGACATGGCTCCTTATTAGGTATGATTTCAACTTTAGCACTCATTCTTTTCCCGTATCTCTGTTTCTCTTAGCCAGTCAGTCAGCCAGTCAGTCAGTCAGTGAGTTACTCACTAACTATCTCTCTTCTCTCTCTCTCTCTCTCTCTCTTTCTTCTGCTGTTTGAAGCTAGTGTACAAACCCGAAAGTAAAAAGGAAGCATAGAAATAGTGCACATAGAACATATCTACCGCTTCTTAGACTTGCTTTCAATGAGAATGACAGATCTATAACTCAATTTCTATGTGAATTTGGTCGGGTAGCCCAAAAAGTTACATATTGCAGCTTTAAGTGTTAAAGTGTGTGTGTGTGTGTGTGTGTGTGTGTGTGTGTGTGTGTGTGTGTGTGTGTGTGTGTGTGTGTGTGTGTGTGTGTGTGTGTGTCTTTGCGTTAATCAACAGAGAGACCCATAATTAAGATGTATTCCTGAAATGTAAATCCCTCCATACATCAATTATACATCCAGGTCGTAACACTAGTGTGTGTGCGTCCTTGTGTGTGTGCATTTCTGCCTCCAGATAACAAAATCTTATCTGAGAAACGGAGACAATGCTTCTGCAGCTGTGTGTGTGTGTGTGTGTGTGTGTGTATGTGTGTGTGTGTGTGTGTGTTATTGCACTGTTGGAGCTAGGAACAAAAGCATTTTGCTACACTCGCAATAACATCTGCTAAATATGTGTATGCGACCAATAAAATTTGATTTGAAGCGCATGTGTGAGGAGATGCTTCTTTGCCGTGACCTAGATCCAACTGTCATCACTTTAGCCATGCTAGAGAGGAGGGAAGTGTGACAGTCACCATGTGGGCAGGCTACATAAGACAGAACTTTCAATTTTTGTACATTTGACATTTTAGTCATTTAGCAGACGCTCTTATCCAGAGCGACTTACAGGAGCAATTATGGTTAAGTGCTTTGCTCAAGGGTTTTGCACCTAGTCGACTCTGGGATTCGAACCAGCGACTTTTCAGTTACTGGCCCAACGCTCTTAACCGTTAGGCTACCTGCCATTCCACAACTGGGATTTTCACCACAAACCCTAACTGTTACCCTAACCCTAAGCTGCTGTAAGGACAAAAATATTATGCACTTGCTCAATGCCCATGAGTTCTGTGAAATTAATATTGTCACTTATGACCTTTTTAGCCCTACTGGATTCCTACTGTAATCAGATTGATATCCTACACCTGTTGCTCACGGTGGCTTTGCCATGGTTCCATCACGCTATGGTGGCTTAGTAAGGGAAAGTATACATTGAAATGGAGCAGTGTGGAAAGGGGGATGGAGAGGAAAGGGACAGGAGAAAAGACAGGACTGAGACGGAGTGATAATCCAGAACAGGTAAGAAAGAAAGGAAGGGAGGAAATAAGAGGACAGGAAAGAGGGATGAGTGGAGGGAGGAGAAGAGGTAGAACATGGAAACATTGCGTTGGCTGCATGCTGTAGTAAGTTAGTTGACAGTTACTGCTCTCAGCAACTCTATCCTTGTTGCCAGATAGAAGATCAGGGAGGGAAGAAGAGCCTTCTTCAGCCAAATGGCCAGACCCCCTACAGCAACTAGCGAGAACTTGATACTTGGGGGGACTTTTGATATGACATGTGTCATGAATCATGATCACTAAGGCAGTACAGAGCACAGGAGGTTGGTGGCACCCAAATTTGAGGAGGACGGGCTCATGGTAATGGCTGGAGCGGAATCAGTGGAATGGTATCAAATACTTAAAACACATGGTTTGATGCCATTCCATTCGCTCTGTTCCGGCCATTATTATCAGCTGTTCTCCCTTCAGCAGGTACAGAGATAATATTCTATTATGTGTACATACTTTTCTTACATTGTTAAAGATCTTTATTGGCACATTCAAACGTACAGGTAACTGCCAAAATAATGGAAACATTTGAGTAAATGACAGCTACAAAGTATATTGAAAGCAGGTTCTTCCACACAGGTGTGGTTCCTGAGTTACTTAAGCAATTAACATCCCATCATGCTTAGGGTCATGTATAAAAATTCTGGGCGGGCCATTATTTTGGCTACCATGGCTATGCCCCCATAGGATGACAATGCCGCCATTCACAGGGCACGAGTGGTCACTGAATGGTTTAATGAGCATGAAAACGATGTAAACCATATGCCATGGCCATCTCAGTAACCAATTAAACACTTATGGTAGATTCTGGAGCGGCGCCTGAGACAGCATTTTCCACCACCATCAACAAAACATCAACTTATGGAATTTATTGTGGAAGAACGGTGTCGCATCCCTCCAACAGAGTTCCAGACACTTGTAGAATCTATGCCAAGGTGTATTGAAGCTGTTCTGGCGCCCAACGCTTTATGTTGGTGTTTCCTTTATTTTGGCAGTTACCTGTATATACACTGAGTGTACAAAACATTAGGAACACCTGCTCTTTCCATGACATAGACTGACCAGGTGAATCCAGGTGAAAGCTATGATCCCTTATTGATGTCACTTGTTAAGTCCACTTCAATCAGTGTAGATGAAGGGGAGGAGACAGGTTAAAGAAGGATTTTTATGGCTTTTATTTAACCTTTATTTAACCCATTGAGGTTAAAAACCTATTTTGGAAGGGCAACCTGACAAGAAGGCAAAACAGGGAAATAGCAGCGTGTACATAAAATATTACAAAAAAATACAAAATACACACAAAAGTGTCACAAATTACAGATATTGAAGATTAGAAACAACTGCAGCTATCTCAAACAGTGTCGTCCATCAGAGTCTTAAAAACAGGCAAGGACACTAACTCCCCTAACTTTAATATACACCGCTCAAAAAACAACAACACAATGTAACTCCAAGTCAATCACACTTCTGTGAAATCAAACTGTCCACTTAGGAAGCAACACTGATTGACAATAAATTTCACATGCTGTTGTGCAAATGGGGTAGACAACAGGTGGAAATTATAGGCAATTAGCAAGACACCCCCAATAAAGGACTGGTTTTGCAGGTGGTGACCACAGACCACTTCTCAGTTCCTATGCTTCCTGGCTGATGTTTTGGTCACTTTTGAATGCTGGCGGTGCTTTCACTCCAGTGGTAGCATGAGACAGAATCTACAACCCACACAAGTGGCTCAGGTAGTGCAGCTCATCCAGGATGGCACATCAATGCGAGCTGTGGCAAGAAGATTTGCTGTGTCTGTCAGCGTAGTGTCCAGAGCATGGAGGCGCTACCAGGAGACAGGCCAGTACATCAGGAGACGTGGAGGAGGCCGTAGGAGGGCAACAACCCAGCAGCAGCACTGCTACCTCCGCCTTTGTGCAAGGAGGAGCAGGAGGAGCACTGCCAGAGCCCTGCAAAATGACCTCCAGCAGGCCACAAATGTGCATGTGTCTGCTCAAACGGTCAGAAACAGACTCCATGAGGGTGGTATGAGGGCCCGACGTCCACAGGTGGGGGTTGTGCTTACAGCCCAACACCGTGCAGGACGTTTGGCATTTGCCAGAGAACACCAAGATTGGCAAATTCGCCACTGGCGCCCTGTGCTCTTCACAGATGAAAGCAGGTTCACACTGAGCACGTGACAGACGTGACAGAGAATGGAGAACGTTCTGCTGCCTGCAACATCCTCCAGCATGACCGGTTTGGCGGTGGGTCAGTCATGGTGTGGGGTGGCATTTCTTTGGGGGGCCGCAGAGCCCTCCATGTGCTCGCCAGAGGTAGCCTGACTGCCATTAGGTACCGAGATGAGATCCTCAGACCCCTTGTGAGACCATATGCTGGTGCGGTTGGCCCTGGGTTCCTCCTAATGCAAGACAATGCTAGACCTCATGTGGCTGGAGTGTGTCAGCAGTTCCTGCAAGAGGAAGGCATTGATGCTATGGACTGGCCCGCCCGTTCCCCAGACCTGAATCCAATTGAGCACATCTGGGACATCATGTCTCGCTCCATCCACCAACGCCACGTTGCACCACAGACTGTCCAGGAGTTGGCGGATGCTTTAGTCCAGGTCTGGGAGGAGATCCCTCAGGAGACCATCCGCCACCTCATCAGGAGCATGCCCAGGCGTTGTAGGGAGGTCATACAGGCACGTGGAGGCCACACACACTACTGAGCCTCATTTTGACTTGTTTTAAGGACATTACATCAAAGTTAGTAGTGTGGTTTTCCACTTTAATTTTGAGGGTGACTCCAAATCCAGACCAGGGTTGATAAATTTGATTTCCATTGATAATTTTTGTGTGATTTTGTTGTCAGCACATTCAACTATGTAAAGAAAAAAGTATTTAATAAGATTATTTCATTCATTCAGATCTAGGATGTGTTCTTTTAGTGTTCCCTTAATTTTTTTGAACAGTGTATTTTGAAGCATGTTCCAGGATGAAGGGGCATTATGGGAAGAAGATTGTTTCCCCATCTCAGTTCTAGCCTTAGGAACAGACAAGGACAGCAGCCTTGAGACAATTGAGACATGGATTGTGTATGTGTGCCATTCAGAGGGTGAATGTGCAAGACAAAATATTTAAGTGCCTTTGAACAGGTTATGGTAGTAGGTGCCAGGCGCACTGGTTTGAGTGTGTCAAGAACTGCAACGCTGCTGGGTTTTTCATGCTCAACAGTTTCCCGTGTGGATCAAGAATGGTCCACCACCCAAAGGACATCCAGCCAACTTGACACAACTGTGGGAAGGATTGGAGTCAATATGGGCCAGCGTCCCTGTAGAATGCTTTTGACACCTTGTAGAGTACATGCCCCGACGAATTGAGACTGTTCTGAGGGAAAAGGGGGGGGGGGTGTAACTCAATATTAGGAAGGTGTTCCTAATGTTTTGTCCACTCAGTGTATGTGCGTACAAAGACAGGAGATGACTGTTCCTTGAAAAAAAAACTCACCCATGCTGCTCAGTATCTGTGTGCACACCAAACACTAACCAAACAGGATTAAGTCTCAAGTGTCCTCATTCTCAAGAGATTTGGGATCTCTGCTGTGCCTCTTGATTGGAATACCTGGCTTTTCCACCTTTTCTTTCTCTCTCTGGAGCACCATAGACATTCCGGAACTCTGTAGAGATTCTGTGAAATTCCAGAGGTGACTCAGATATCTGGAATAATCCGTTCCTCCCTGTGGCAACCCTGGAGTTATTAACAGATTTATCATAACAGGATTATACTTCCCAGTGACGGATCCCATCCCAGTCATGGATCCTATCTGGGTAGAGGTAGAGATAAAGATCCTCGGTCACACCACCACCCCTCAGTCTCATCAACTAGATATTACATCTCTTCAGTCATCCGTCAGATGCTATTCAAAGATGGGGAATGGAGTTGCATGACCAGACAAGCTCATTAGGCACTTTGTTACTGTTTAAAGCATTTTCTGTAAAGGCATTGTCATACTTTAAAGTTTTTCTAAACTTCTTTACATAAGCTTCCAAAGAAGAAGACACTTGTGCAGTGTTTTTGTGGCATGCTTCCAAATCATCCTCTGCTAATTACCCTCACTGCATCTGAGGCAAAGTAGAGCTCAAACAACAAACCCACTTTCTCAGCATGTTTTGGAGAGGAGAAGGTGGGGAGGGCAGGAGGAGTGTATTTTTGCTCGGTCTAACTAGTGAAGGAGAATGGAGCGGGGAATGTGTGTGTGGGAGGAGGAGGAGTTGCGTGCGAGGGTGGAACTTCAATAACTTTAGAAATAATCGGTGAACAACATCAGAGAGAAATTAGCTCTGGGGATTTGTATCCCAGAGTAGCACGAACAAAACCAGGCCCCTGGAGGTCAGGGGGGGAGAGGAAGGAGTCTGCCCAGCTACAGCCCACTCCTGCTGGGGTCACAGGGTTAGGGTAGGGGGGGCCACCCACCATCCTGGAGGGTCCTCTAATGCCATTATTCCAGGCAGAGTAGACCTTGGCTGGGCTGGGGGTGAGGAGAGGGGTGGGGTGGGGGGTGGAAGGTGGAAGGTGAAAGGAGGATGTGATCCATGATGATTCTGGCCTGGGAAGTGGTCAACTTCTCGCATACCACACACACACACACACACACACACACACTCACTCAGCACAGAGTTTTGCTGTCGCCCTCATACGTGCACACACACACCTGTGTGTGTGTGTGTGTGTGTGTGTGTGCGTGATTGATGGCTCTGGCAGGCATTGTGCAGTCATAGTTGGGTTGTATTATTCCACTTGGCCAGGCAGCTTTGAGCAATGCACAACAGGCTAGATATAATATGTCCCCTCTCTGTCCCCCAGGCAACACACACTATCATAATACTGGCTGGAAATTAAACACTTAAACACCATACATACACACACACACACAAAATATACTGAACCCCCTCTACACATGCACATGCACATGCGTGCACACACACTCTCTCTCTGTCTCCTATACTGATGGTTTGAATGTGAGATTTTAACTGTATCAGTGAGGAAGGCAACGGGAGCCTTTATAATGACCTCTCTCTCTCTTTCTCGCTCTCTCTCAATTCAATTTCAATTCAATTTAAGGGCTTTATTGGCATGGGAAACGTATGTTAACATTGCCAAAGCAAGTGAAGTAGATAGTAAACAAAAGTGAAATAAACAGAAATATTAACAGTAAACATTACACTCAGAAGTTTCAAAAGAATAAAGACATTTCTTTCTCTCTCTCTCTCTCTCTCTCTGTCTCTGTCTCTGTCTCTCTGACTCTGTCTCTGTCTCTCTCTGTCTCTCTCTCTCTCTCTGTCTCTCTCTGTCTCTGTCTCTCTGTCTCTGCCTCTGTCTCTGACTCTGTCTCTGTCTCTCACTCTCTCTCTGTCTCTCTCTTTGCAGAGTGTGTTGGGTGTATGTCTGGTGTTGTCCAGGTAACATGGCTCTGGTTCAGACCCTGCCTGTGTCTGTAACTGACCACTCCAAGCCTCCCACCAGCCTCCACACCGTCACCCTCTCCCCCGTGGTCGGAGGGCCCTGTGGCCCCTGTGTCCCCGGAGCCACCATGGGCTCCGTCAGCAGCCTCATCTCTGGCCGGACCCATCAGGAGCAGCGACACTGCCGGACTGCCAGCGAGTTCAGGTAGATTGCTACTCATTGGTCATAGCCCGGGTGCCAGTCTGTTTGTGCCCTTGCTCACTCTATTTCTGTCCTGATCAAGACAAACATGGCTTGAGAATAAGTGACAAGGAGATGGTATGGTAGCACAAACAGATCTGGGACCAGGCTAGTGATTCCACCCTTACTATGGAAAAGAGCTACTGGAAAAGTGCTGTGTACTGTAATTCTTATCAATTATTATTATCAATTATTATTATTTTTATTTCAGCTCTAAGCAACGCCGTAACACCCCAACCACCAGCTGTTTCAGGCTCCAGGGTGATAGCAACACCCTGCGCAGCGGGAGCTCCCTGGAACAACTACTGGTTATCAACAACCAGACCCAGCTCCAGCCCACCCAGCTCCAGCCGCCGCTACTGCCCACCAAGAAGCAGCCCCGGGCGGGTAACTCTGCTGGCAGGGCTGGGTGTGTGGCTGGAGGTGGTGGTGGTAGTGGAGGGAACTATGGGTTTGTGAGTGAGGAGGTAGTGACTGTAGGAGACTGGAATGATAACCATGTGGTGACGGTCAGGAGTCCGTGTAGCGACTCGGAGGAGAAGAGGGATACCCGAGGTCTCAACGGGAATATCGGCGGTCCGCCGCCCAAACTCATCCCTGTGTCGGGAAAACTGGAGAAGGTGAGTATCGGAGGGGGATTCCCAAAATGTCAAGTGGTTCCCGAGCTTGTGGTATCTGTGTATTCCTAATAAGTCCTATAGTAACCATTTAGTCAAGAAATGACCATCCCAGCTTCCCTTTGGTAATGCCCATACATTGTCATTGTGTTTATTAATCCTATCATTAGTATACTTTTTTTTCTTTCTCAGTTGTAAGTTTCACTTGTAAAATCCTCACTAAGCTCATATACAGAACATACAGTCTAGCTAGCTAATAATACTTCTATCTAATGGTGAACGTTTCAGTACTCCCAATTACTAGCTATTAAGCAGCACCGGTGGTGAGGTGCTACTAGGTGACATGTTTACCTCTGCTGTCTAATTTGGGTATTCATTTCTAGTGGGAACCTTAATCACAGCTCAGACAATGCCGGTGATAGATCTTTTAACAGTCAGTCACCTCGCGCCTTATAGTCAATGTTAGAGCTATCTTACATTCTCTGACACACTTAATGAGGGCTGAGGGAAATCATTAAGAAAACCGAACCTGTGTGTGGAGAGCTGTCTTTCTCTGTCTATCTCCCTCTCTCTCTCTCTCTCTCTCTCTCTCTCTCGTCTCCCCACCCTCTCCCTCTCAGTCCCCCCCGTCTCTGTCTCTCCTTCTCTCTCTCTCTCTCCCTCTCTCTTTGTATCTCTCATGTCGTGACTCAAAATCATTAGAAAATCTGCTTACTGGAAACCTATGAATATTAATTAAGCCAATCAGAGCCTTCATAATGACCTTCCATCCTATCAGTGTCCCTGTCTTTAATGGGAGGAGACCAGGCATTCCTAATTCACTAACATCAGTTTCTTTTATATTTCTTTCCCTTTATTTAACCAGGGGATTCCAATAAAGTGTTGGTCGGAGCTGTGATACTATAGGATTGAAAGGGTCTTGTCTAGATTCATTTGACTTTGCTATCAGGCAATAAGGAAAATCATGAACATGATAATAATTCATTATTTATGGTTAAAAACAACAACAATGTTAAGATGTATTAAAATTAGTTTTCTGTAAATGCTCTTGATACTGTATGAATGATAGGAACAATTAACAAATAATGTCTTCATTAACAAATACTGTCTTCCATTAACAAATAATGTCTTCATTAACAAATACTGTCTTCCATTAACAAATAATGTCTCATTAACAAATACTGTCTTCCATTGCAGAACATGGAGAAGATTCTGATCCGTCCCACCGCGTTCAAACCGGTGGTCCCGAAGAACCGCCACTCAGTGCAGTACCTCTCTCCGAGACCAGGGGGCAACCTCTCTGAGAGCCAGGGCAGCCTCAGCCTCCTCCTGCCCCTGCCTATCAACGGGAATAATGGAAATACCATGGTCAATAACGGGAATACCGTGTTCAATAACGGAAATACCGTGGTCAATGGCACAGGGAGCTACGGAACGTCGTACCTCTGGTCGGCTCGTCCTCTTCCTCAGATAGCAAGAGGAACTCGTACAGCGGAGGACGCAATGCTCGCAGCAGCCATTCCTGCTCTATGTCAGACTCTGGCCGTAACTCCCTGTCCAGCCTGCCCACCCACAGCAGCACCGGCTACAGCCTGGCCCATAGCGAGGCCTCTGGGTCGGGTTCAGGGTCTGGGGGGTCCGGGGTGGGCCTGGAGCCTGGAACTGGGAGAACCACCACCACAAACGGAGGGTCGGGGACAAATGGAGGTCACGCCCACTCTACCTCCCACGGTCACTCAAACTCGGACAGCGGGCGGTCGTCGTCCAGTAAGAGCACTGGGTCGTTGAGCGGGCGAGGCCAGCCCCTGTCGGACAGCGGGTCGCCCCCGACCCTGGAGGGTTACGAGGGGGTGGTGAGGGACCTGGAGGAGAAGCTGAGGGAGAGAGACCTGGAGCTGCAGCAGCTCAGAGAGAACCTGGACGAGAACGAGGCCGCCATCTGTCAGGTGAGAGGTGATTTAAGCAGGCCTAAAGTGTTGCCTCGAGGACCAATATGATCAAGCTGTTTGTTATTCCATATATACTGAACAAATATAAAAATGAAACATGCAGCAATTTCGATGATTTTACTGAGTTACAGTTCATATTGAAATAAATAAATTAGGCCCTAATCTATGGAGTTCACATGACTGGGCAGGGGCGCAGCCAAGGGTGAGCCTGGGAGGGCATAGGCCCACCCACTTGGGAGCCAGGCCCAGCCAATCAGAATTAGTTTTTCCCCACAAAAGGGCTTTATTACAGACAGAAATACTCCTCAGTTTCATCAGCTGTCCGGGTGGCGTCTCAGACAATCGCGCAAGTGAAGAAGCCAGATGTGGAGGTCCTGGGCTGGCGTGGTTACATGTGGTCTGCGGTTGGGAGGCCGGTTGGACATACTGCCAAATTCTCTAAAACGACGTTGGAGGTGGCTGAACATTTAATTATCTGGCAACAGCTCTGGTGGACGTTCCTGCAGTCAGCATGCCAATTGCACTCTCCCTCAAAACTTGAGACATCTGTGGCCTTGTGTTGTGTGACAAAACTGCACATTTTAAAGTGGCCTTTTATTGTCAGCAGCACAAGGTGCACCTGTGTAATAATCGTGATTTTTAATCAGCTTCTTGATATGCCACACCTGTCAGGTGGATGGATTATTTGGGCAAAGGATAAATGCTCACTAACAGAGATGTAAACAAATTTGTGCCCAAAATGTGCAAGAAATACGCTTTTTGTGCATACAGAACATTTCTGGGATCTTTTATTTCAGCTCATGAAACATGTGACCAACACTTTACATGTTGTGTTTATATTTTTGTTCAGTGTATATTTTTGAGTAATAGTGCTGGCTCTCAGTTTGACCTCTGGATGTGGTATCTACAGTGGGGGAAAAAAGTATTTAGTCAGCCACCAATTGTGCAAGTTCTCCCACTTAAAAAGATGAGAGAGGCCTGTAATTTTCGTCATAGGTACACGTCAACTATGACAGACAAAATGAGAGAAAAAAAATCACATTGTAGGATTTTTAATGAATTTATTTGCAAATTATGGTGGAAAATAAGTATTTGGTCAATAACAAAAGTTTCTCAATACTTTGTTATATACCCTTTGTTGGCAATGACACAGGTCAAACGTTTTCTGTAAGTCTTCAAAAGGTTTTCACACACTGTTGCTGGTATTTTGGCCCATTCCTCCATGCAGATCTCCTCTAGAGCAGTGATGTTTTGGGGCTGTCGCTGGGCAACACGGACTTTCAACTCCCTCCAAAGATTTTCTATGGGGTTGAGATCTGGAGACTGGCTAGGCCACTCCAGGACCTTGAAATGCTTCTTACGAAGCCACTCCTTCGTTGCCCGGGCGGTGTGTTTGGGATCATTGTCATGCTGAAAGACCCAGCCACGTTTCATCTTCAATGCCCTTGCTGATGGAAGGAGGTTTTCACTCAAAATCTCACGATACATGGCCCCATTCATTCTTTCCTTTACACGGATCAGTCGTCCTGGTCCCTTTGCAGAAAAAACAGCCCCAAAGCATGATGTTTCCACCCCCATGCTTCACAGTAGGTATGGTGTTCTTTGGATGCAACTCAGCATTCTTTGTCCTCCAAACACGACGAGTTGACTTTTTACCAAAAAGTTCTATTTTGGTTTCATCTGACCATATGGCATTCTCCCAATCCTCTTCTGGATCATCCAAATGCACTCTAGCAAACTTCAGACGGGCCTGGACATGTACTGGCTTAAGCAGGGGGACACGTCTTGCACTGCAGGATTTGAGTCCCTGGCGGCGTAGTGTGTTACTGATGGTAGGCTTTGTTACTTTGGTCCCAGCTCCCAGGATTTTTGCTCACCGTTCTTGTGATCATTTTGACCCCACGGGGTGAGATCTTGCGTGGAGCCCCAGATCGAGGGTGATTATCAGTGGTCTTGTATGTCTTCCATTTCCTAATAATTGCTCCCACAGTTGATTTCTTCAAACCAAGCTGCTTACCTATTGCAGATTCAGTCTTCCCAGCCTGGTGCAGGTCTACAATTTTGTTTCTGGTGTCCTTTGACAGCTCTTTGGTCTTGGCCATAGTGGAGTTTGGAGTGTGACTGTTTGAGGTTGTGGACAGGTGTCTTTTATACTGATAACAAGTTCAAACAGGTGCCATTAATACAGGTAACGAGTGGAGGACAGAGGAGCCTCTTAAAGAAGAAGTGACAGGTCTGTGAGAGCCAGAAATCTTGCTTGTTTGTAGGTGACCAAATACTTATTTTCCACCATAATTTGCAAATAAATTCATAAAAAATCCTACAATGTGATTTTCTGGATTTTTTTTCCTCAAATTGTCTGTCATAGTTGACGTGTACCTATGATGAAAATGACAGGCCTCTCTCATCTTTTTAAGTGGGAGAACTTGCACAATTGGTGGCTGACTAAATACTTCTGTATATGTAACCTCTAACCCCTGACCTCCTGTGCTGTAGGTATACGAGGAGAAGCAGCATCGCTGTGAGAGAGAGCTGGAGGAGCTGAGACAGAGCTGTTCCTCTAAGATGAAACAGGCTTCACAGAAGGCCCAGAGAGTACAACAGGCCTTACAGCTACAGGTAACAGACAGAGATACTTTAGTCAACTTAGTTTGGGAAGCAGGGCCCTGCTTTGTGTGACAGGTATTGTTGCATGTTACATAAAAAACGATTCTTGTTATTGTTTATTACGGTATGATATGTTGCTTCTGTTTTGGTAGTGTCTCTTCATTTACGGACTGTCAAAATGTCACCCTAACTGTCTGTGTCTTTATTTCAGGTGTTCCAGCTGCAGCAGGAGAAGAAGAAGCTTCAGGAGGACTTCTCCTCTCTGCTGCAGGACAGGGAAGTGTTGGAGAGGAGGTTTGCCTCCATACAGAGAGAGCAGACACAGCTGGGACCACGCCTAGAAGAGACCAAGTGGGAGGTGGGTGGGTCAGGGTTGATTCATGTACACCATTTAAAAGTAAGTGATCTCACAAAATATTAATTCTCCCTCCCTCTCTCATTTCCTCCTTCCTACCCTCCCTCCCTCCCTCCTCCAGGTGTGTCAGAAATCAGGTGAGATCTCCCTTTTGAAACAGCAACTGAAGGAGAGCCAGTCAGAGCTGAGCCAGAAAGGTGGGGAGCTGGTGGTCCTGAAGTCCCAGCTGAGAGAGGTCAGGTCCGACCTCCAGAACAGCCAGGCTACGAGCCAGGAGGCTGGGTCGGCCCTACGAACACGCTCCCTGGAGCTGGAGGTCTGTGAGAATGAGCTCCAGCGCAGGAAGAGCGAAGCCGAGCTGCTCCGCGAGAAAGTTGGACGCTTGGAGGAAGAGTTGGCCCGCCTCCGAGATGCCCTGGCCAATCAGGGAGGAGGTTATCTTCCTGGAGGCCAGGCACCGGCCAATAACGGCCAGTGTATGAGCCTGCCCCTCCCCCAGGGGTGTGGGGGTGTGGGGGGTGGAAGTGGGGGCCCCAGCCCCACTATGGGGTACCGAGAGGCAGAGGAGGGGAGGCTGGGGTGGGGAGGGGAGAGTGATGAAGCCAAGGCTCAGAGGCAGAGTGCTGAAGCTGTGCTGGGACTCAGGCAACAGGTGAGCGCCAACAACAATGTTTATACTTTCTTTAAGTCTCATATCACACCCCATTCCTCACACCATTGCACTAGTTTCTGTGGTTTCTCTACTGGTGTTCAGACAGTAAAACTTGCACTGTTGTGTCCAAAATACATGTTAAAACCACACACTTAGAAAGACAATGACCGACCTTGTTTCCATCATTTTTTAAAATTTTCATTACAGAATAGTGCTTGAATAATACGTATTTTTTGTACTGCTCTGTTGTGTATTGTTGTTTTAACATTGTGATAGAACAACTTTATATGGATTTTGAAATGATCAAATACATTCCACTAATCAGTTAATCAACCAATCAATCAATGTGTTGTGTGTCAGGTGGAGAGGCTGAGGGCAGAGCTGATGTACGAGAGGAGGAGCAGTGAGGAGCAGCTGGGAGGATTCGAGGAGGAGAGGAGGGTCTGGCAGGAGGAGAAGGAAAAGGTGATCCGCTACCAGAAGCAGCTGCAGCAGAGCTACATCCAGATGTACAGGAGGAACAGAGATCTGGAGAGGGTGATGAGAGAGCTCAGTCTAGAGCTGGAGAACAGAGACGTGGAGGACTACGACGTCCACAGCGGCAGCAACGACATACACTTCGAGGAAATCACCGCTACTGAGATCTAGAGGGACCACACAAGGGTGTCCTCTCGACCCAGTGAGATTTAGAGACCAGACAGGGGCGTTGTCTAACCCCAGTGAAATTTAGAGACAGGGGCGTTGTTTAACCCCAGTGACATTTAGAGACCAGACAGGGGCGTTGTCTAACCCCAGTGAAATTTAGAGACCAGACAGGGGCGTTGTCTAACCCCAGTGACATTTAGAGACCAGACAGGGGCGTTGTCTAACCCCAGTGACATTTAGAGACCAGACAGGGGCGTTGTCTATCCCCAGTGAAAATTAGAGACAAGAGTGTCCTCTCGTCCCCATGACTATTAGTGCCAGCACCCTGATTTGATCTGGTTTCCCCATCACTGCTACTGAGAGGTCTGCGATCAAAATGGAACCCTATTCGCTATGTAGTTCACTTATTTTGACCAGAGAACAGGGTGCCGTTTTTAAATTTGCATCTAGACTACAGAGGGTGTACCTGGACTTATTCCCCTAACCACAGTACCAGCACTCTTTATTTCTCTACACTTAGAAAAAAAGGCGCTATCTAGAACCTAAAAGGATTCTTCATCTGTCCCCATAGAATAACACTTTGAAGAACCCTTTTTGGTTCCAGGTAGAACCCTTTTGGTTCCAGGCAGAACCTGGAACCAAAAAGGGTTCTCCTATGGGGAGAGCCGAAGTACCCTTTTGAAAGACTTTTTTCTAAGAGTTTATGCTGTCATGGACATTAAGGGAGAATCTCTAAGGGTTGATCCACTCCACTAGACATTGGGATGCACCCTCCTCTAGGCCCTCACAGGAACAGCTGACTACCTGCAGTCCGAAAGGACTCCATTACTTCGCCATTCGGACTTGAAAGAGGTTTAGGTTGTATCTCAATAGTTTAAAGTGGCTTCCTCTCCAGATTGAGATTCACCTTCAGATCAACATGTCCTCCTTGCCTTCTTAGATTGGTTTGATTGCCCAGCTATAGTACCAGCACTCTATGGGACGTATAATTTTACTTTTGACTTGAGAAACAAGCAGGCATCACTCAAACCTTGCTCAAATCAGGGTATTGAAAGCAATGGGAGCCCCGGAAAAAGGGCACAGATCTCAGATCAAGTCAAGTGAAATCATATCTGTATGTAGCACACAAGGGTGACTACCTGACCAACAACACCTTGACTGTGTTTCCGTTCGTCCACAGGACTCCGAGCACCTTTGCACTAAGCAATGGTGTAATAATACAACACCAAGTGTCCCACTTTTACAATGTGTGTTCTCATTTTATATATACGGTGTTCAATGGATCATCAACTCATCTAGAAGTAGCAATTTTAAGCTACAGCCTTGTCTTTTCTGAGTTATGGAAACACTGGAGTATTTTAATGGAATGTATAAGGACTCTTGGCACATAGCAAATGCAACCATTCAGTTATCAACACCGACTTAGAAACAAACTAGGCTACACCAAGAGAATACCTGGGATCATTTTGCACAAAAACTCATAATGCTCTTTTCAGTTCTGGACGTGACTGTTCTGTCTTTCTCATGTAGTTGACCCTTTGTATGGACACAGAAGAGATAGAAGCATGTAGCAATAAGAGGGAGGGCAGCTTGGGAGATCTCTCTCATATCAAAGGAAGAAACAAATCTCTCTCTCTCTTTCCTGTTAACTAGCACAGACTTTCATAACAAAGGAAGAAACAAACATTTATTGGTTAAAACTCAAGCTGCCCATCAAAGATATTGATGCTGTATCAGCTGCTGGGACTGTTATGGAGCCTTCTTGGATCCGTGAGGTCAGGGGTCATGGATCAGGGAGCATTTGGTGGCACTTTCCCTGATGGTATCACAGTGAAAGCAACAAAACATCCATGTCAAACTGTTATGTACTCCTCCCTTGTCCTCTCTCACTGTCACACACTCTGGACTGTGAATACTCTTTGAGTATTACTAGACCCCCCCCTCTTCCTCCCTCCCTCAAAAAAGCCAAATTACACTTCCTAGTCTTCCTGTCCCTGACTGTGAGACTCCCTCACTGACATGTAGATAATGTGGATGGCATGATTGCATGTCTTTCCCTGTCTGTCAGAGTCGGTCCAGATAATGTAGGGGTTTGTGGTGGACATTGCATGATAGATTAGGCTAAGGCATGACACACAGGTCATTATGGAACTGTTACAGTGGTTATGTTATGGCCTTGGGAGCTCCTAGGGGAATGGGACTGAATCTCTGGTCAACATTTTGGCAGCCAATGGGAACCATATAAATATAATTACTTGAATGTAATTCTATGTCTATGCTGGGAACCATAGATAAATATGGCAGTCCTCAATTGTGCTTCCTCATAAGAATGGATTCAACTAGAGTTGTGGTCTTTTATATTACAGAGTAAAACAAAGTATATAAGAAAATAATCTAACAGATAAATAAAAATCAATATGATCTATGATGATGATGTATATATTTTTTATATAGCGCCTGAAGATATTTTGTGGTAACACCGGTACCATTGTGGGTTTAATATACAAAATATAATAAAGATTTCTATATATCTTTACAGCACCACACATATCCCAATGAGATGATCAATCACAATTGGAAAAGGTCTGGAAAGAGTGGAGTGGAGTGATCTATTGCATGCATTAAAAATATTATTTTACATCATATTTTACAAACTCCATTCTTTTTTGTTGATCAAACTGCATTTTGATATAAACGCAACATGCAACAATTTCAAAGATTTTATTGAGTTACAGTTCATATAAGGAAATCAGTCAAATTAAAAAAATTAATTAGGCCTTAATCTATGGATTTCACACAGGTGAGCCTGGGAGGGCATAGGCACACCCACTTAGGAGCCAGAGCCAGTCAATCAGAATGAGTTTTTCCCCACAAAATGACTTTATTACAGACAGAAATACTCCTCAGTTTCATCAGCTGTCCGGGTGGCTGTTCTCAGACGATCCCGCAGGTGAAGAAGCCAGATGTGGACGTCCTGGGCTGGCGTGGTTACAAGTGGTCTGCGGTTGGGAGGCCGGTTGGACCTACTGCCAAATTCTCTAAAACGACGTTGGAGGGGGCTTATGGTAGACAAATGAACATTTAATTATCTGGCAACAGCTCTGGTGGACATTCCTGCAGTCAGCATGCCAATTGCACGCTCCCTCAACACTTTAGACATCTGTGGCATTGTGTTGTGTGACAAAACTGCACATTTTAAAGTGGCCTTTTTTTTTGTCACCAGAACAAGGTGCACCTGTGTAATAATCACAATGTTTAATCAGTTTATTTTTATGCCACACCTGTAAAGTGGTTGGATTATGTTAGCAAAGAAGAAATGCTCACTAACAGGGATGTAAACATTAATGGTCATCATTGTTCAATGCGATTTCTCTTTCATTTGGCTGTCATTATCACCATCAACATCATTCATGTCACCCCATATCATCTTCCTCATTTGTTGTGTTTGGCATCTTCAGACTACATTTATTAACACAAAGCATTTAATCCAAATAATATTCCATACGTGTTCATCACATAGAAACATAGATACCTCCATAGCGTGATCTTTAACGCATTCAAGTGGAATAAGTAGCACAGGTGTAGTGAACCAAAAGGGAACCCCTTTTCACATATCTCACTGTTCTTCATAATCCCATAATAACCATTTTCTGTGTAAATGTCCAACAGTGAACGACATTCTAGTCCTTTACGCAGACAAAAATATATATTTCAAATGTAGCCAAAGCAACGCGTTTGTTTCTATTAGTCTTGTTTGTTTTCTTCCTTAGTGTGCATAAATATACAATTATATATTTGTGTATTTATAGTGTTCTGTTAAGTAATCCGTGGTGTTTGTAGTCATTCATGTATATTTTCATGCTGTAAATTTCATCTATAAAATGACTGTTTTTATTAAAAGATACAAAATGTCCCCATTAAGTAACGGTTGTTGGAATTTACTATGTGGTGCATTTGTACATAAAAAAAAAAAATGTCTGAAGTGATTTTCGGGCGAATCCTAACACATTTTCACTCTCAGCCATTGATATTAATGCACGACTAGAGCTGGGATTCATATAAAGGCGAGATGGAGCGCTGTGCAGTGCACAATGCGCCTTTGAATGAATCCCGGCCTTAGTGAAAATTTGACTTAAGTGGAAGTTAGGATTTGCCCCTTCACATTTATCAGTTGAAAACTAAACTACTTCCCGTAACTACTTCCATTAATGACATTACACCATCCAGAGACACAGGGAGACTGTGTAAAGCGTAAATTTGTATAATGATCTGAAGGCATTATGGATGCACCTTATTACATGTTTAATACATGCTAGCTACACGCGTATAACAGCTCATTATGCATCAACTACATGTATATAACAGAAGCTTATCTGACCATACTGCCATTGAACTTTTGTCACCAGCCAGACACTCCAGCCCTACAGCAAGTCATATGTAAGCATCTCTCAGGCTCTTTGTCTCTCATAAATGTAAGGCACTATGCGTAATGTATTACACTGGTGATTCTATGGAGTTAGGAACCTAAACTTAACTCGGCATCAGCCCTTCCCAGACCCATGCAGTCCCTCTCTCCCAGCGCTAGCCAATCTCTCCCACCCTCTCTCCCAGCGCTAGCCAATCTCTCCCACCCTCTCCCAGCGCTAGCCAATCTCTCCCACCCTCTCTCCCAGCGCTAGCCAATCTCTCCCAGCCTTAGCCCCTCTCTCCCTGGCCCAGACCCATACAGTCCCTCTCTCCCACCCTCTCTCTCTCTTTCACCCCAGTCCTAGCCCCTCTGCCTCTCTCCTACCCCCAACTTCGCTCACCCCAGCCCTAGTTTAAGCAATGGTCCTCATATCCTGCATTTATCATTTAGGTTTTCTCCAACTCCTCCATGTCTTTACAGGCTCACTCCACAAGCCTATGTAATCAAGCCTGATCCAGAAACATGGGCT
>NC_059228.1:14149712-14247212 GCF_020615455.1 Coregonus clupeaformis
CTGTTTCCCTCTCTCCCCCAACCATGTCTCTGTCTGTTTCCCTCTCTCTCTCCCAACCATGTCTCTGTCTGTTTCCCTCTCTCTCCCAACCATGTCTCTCTCTCTCTCTCTCCCAACCATGTCTCTGTCTGTCCCCCCCCTCTCTCTCTCCCAACCTTGTCTCTCTGTCTGTTTCCCTCTCTCTCTCCCAACCATGTATCTGTCTGTTTCTCTCTCTCTCTCTCCCAACCATGTCTCTCTGTCTGTTTCCCTCTCTCCCCCAACCATGTCTCTGTCTGTTTCCCTCTCTCTCCCAACCATGTCTCTCTCTCTCTCTATACACACAAGTATGTGGATACCCATTCAAATTAGTGGATTTGGCTATTTCAGCCACACACGTTGCTGACAGGTGCATAAAATCGAGCACACAGCCATGCAATCTCCATAGACAAGCATTGGCAGTAGAATCGTCTGTCCTCGGTTGCAACACTCACTACCGAGTTCCAAACTGCCTCTGGAAGCAACGTCAGCAGAATAACTGTTCGTCACGAGGAGCTTCATGAAATGGGTTTCCATGGCCGAGCAGCCGCACACAAGCCTAAGATCACCATGCGCAATGCCAAGCATTGGCTGGAGTGGTGTAAAGCTCACTGCCATTGGACTCTGGAGCAGAGGAAACAAGTTCTCTGGAGTAATGAATCACACTACACTTCTGGCAGTCCGACGGACAAATCTGTGTTTAGCAGATGCCAGGAGAACGCTACCTGCCCCAATGCATAGCGCCAACTGTAAAGTTTGGTGGAGGAGGAATAATGGTGTGGGGCTGTTTTTAATGGTTCGGGCTAGACCCCTTAGTTCCAGTGAAGGGAAATCTTAACGCTACAGCATTCAATGACATTCTAGACGATTCTGTGCTTCCAACTTTGTGGCAACAGTTTGGGGAAGGCCCTTTCCTGTTTCAGCATGAAAATGCCCCCGTGTACAAAGCGAGGTCCATACAGAAATGGTTTGTCGAGATCGGTGTGGAAGAACTTGACTGGCCTGCACAGAGCCCTGACTTCAACCCCATCGAACACATTTGGGATGAATTGGGACGCCGACTGTGAGCCAGGCCTAATCGCCCAACATCAGTGCCTGACCTCACTAATGCTTGTGGCTGAATGGAAGCAAGTCCCTGCAGCAATGTTCCAACATCTAGTGGAAAGCCTTCCCAGAAGAGTGGAGGCTGTAATAGCAGCAAAGGGGGGGACCAACTCCATATTAATGCCCATGATTTTGGAATTAGATGTTTGACGAACAGGTGTCCACATACTTCTGGTCATGTAGTGTATATGCACAAACTGTTCCGAACTGTTTTGGATGGGAAGCATCCCTTTGCTCTCATTCTACCACTCATAAGTAGAGACTGGCAGTCGGACAAAAGCCAGGCACACACACTAGCCAGCCTATTCATTCAGGTACTGTAGACTCTCGGAGCTCTGAGCCCAGGCCAACCTAGTGTCCTTTCCAAAAGGACACATCACCTTGTATTATACAGTGAGGGAAAAAAGTATTTGATCCCCTGCTGATTTTGTACGTTTGCCCACTGACAAAGACATGATCAGTCTATCATTTTAATAGTAGGTTTATTTGAACAGTGAGAGACAGAATAACAACAAAAAAATCCAGAAAAACAAATGTCAAAAATGTTATACATTGATTTGCATTTTAATGAGGGAAATAAGTATTTGACCCCTCTGCAAAACATGACTTAGTACTTGGTGGCAAAACCCTTGTTGGCAATCACAGAGGTCAGACGTTTCTTGCAGTTGGCCACCAGGTTTGCACACATCTCAGGAGGGATTTTGTCCCACTCCTCTTTGCAGATCTTCTCCAAGTCATTAAGGTTTTGAGGCTGACGTTTGGCAACTCGAACCTTCAGCTCCCTCCACAGATTTTCTATGGGATTAAGGTCTGGAGACTGGCTAGGTCACTCCAGGACCTTAATGTGCTTCTTCTTGAGCCACTTCTTTGTTGCCTTGGCCGTGTGTTTTGGGTCATTGTCATGCTGGAATACCCATCCACGACCCATTTTCAATGCCCTGGCTGAGGGAAGGAGGTTCTCACCCAAGATTTGACGGTACATGGCCCCGTCCATCGTCCCTTTGATGCGGTGAAGTTGTCCTGTCCCCTTAGCAGAAAAACCCCCCCAAAGCATAATGTTTCCAGCTCCATGTATGTTTCCAGCATATATGTGCTTTCTTGAGCAGGGGGACCTTGCGGGCGCTGCAGGATTTCAGTCCTTCACGGCGTAGTGTGTTACCAATTGTTTTCTTGGTGACTATGGTCCCAGCTACCTTGAGATCATTGACAAGATCCTCCCGTGTAGTTCTGGGCTGATTCCTCACCGTTCTCATGATCATTGCAACTCCACGAGGTGAGATCTTGCATGGAGCCCCAGGCCAAGGGAGATTGACAGTTATTTTGTGTTTCTTCCATTTGCGAATAATCGCACCAACTGTTGTCACCTTCTCACCAAGCTGCTTGGCGATGGTCTTGTAGCCTATTCCAGCCTTGTGTAGGTCTACAATCTTGTCCCTGACATCCTTGGAGAGCTCTTTGGTCTTGGCCATGGTGGAGAGTTTGGAATCTGATTGATTGATTGCTTCTGTGGACAGGTGTCTTTTATACAGGTAACAAACTGAGATTAGGAGCACTCCCTTTAAGAGTGTGCTCCTAATCTCAGCTCGTTACCTGTATAAAAGACACCTGGGAGCCAGAAATCTTTCTGATTGAGATGGGGTCAAATACGTATTTCCCTCATTAAAATGCAAATCAATTTATAACATTTTTGACATGCGTTTTTCTGGATTTTTTTGTTGTTATTCTGTCTCTCACTGTTCAAATAAACATACCATTAAAATTATAGACTGATCATTTCTTTGTCAGTGGGCAAACGTACAAAATCAGCAGGGGATCAAATACTTTTTTCCCTCACTGTATGGCTCGGCTGTGATTAAAGCATGAGCTGCCCTAATATTGTAGTGAGCTCCTAAAGAAGCTTACCTTCAGAACGTCACTGGTAGAGGCAGCTCCTCCTGGAAAGATCTTCTCCATATGAATCATAGGCTGCAGCTTGGACTCCATCCCACCTGAGATGCTGATACCTATAGAGACAGGGAATTCCTCCACAGAGTGCAGATGTACGTTCAGGATTTTGTTCCAGCCAATCAACAAAAAATCATAGTCTTTAGTCCAAGACTTAGTTGAATCAGCTGTGTTACTGCTTTGGCTAGATTGAAATCCTGCATCTACAGGGGAAGATTACCAACCATTGCTGTAAAGGTAAACAGCCTTACTATGGGTCTACAGTTGAAGTCGGAGGTTTACATACACTTAGGTTGGAGTCATTCAAACTCGTTTTTCAACCACTCCACAAATTTCTTGTTAAACTATAGTTTTGGCAAGTCGGTTAGGACATCTACTTTGTGCATGACACAAGTAATTTTTCCAACAATTGTTTACAGACAGATTATTTCACTTATAATTCACTGTATCACAATTCCAGTGGGTCAGAAGTTTACATACACTAAGTTGACTGTGCATTTAAACAGCTAGGAATTTTCCAGAAAATGATGTCATGGCATTAGAAGCTTCTGATAGGCTAATTGACATCACTTGAGTCAATTGGAGGTGTACCTGTGGATGTATTTCAAAGCATACCTTCAAACTCAGTGCCTCTTTGCTTAACATCATGGGAAAATCAAAATAAATCAGCCAAGACCTCAGAAAATAAATTGTAGACCTCCACAAGTCTGGTTCATCCTTGGGAGCAATTTCCAAACGCCTGAAGGTACCACGTTCATCTGTACAAACAATAGTGCGCAAGTATAAACACCATGGGACCACGCAGCCGTCATACCGCTCAGGAAGGAGACGTGGTCTGTCTCCTAGAGATGAACGTACTTTGGTGCGAAAAGATCAATCCCAGAACAACAGCAAAGGACCTTGTGAAGATGCTGAAGGAAACAGGTACAAAAGTATATATATCCACAGTAAAACGAGTCCTATATTGACATAACCTGAAAGGCCGCTCAGCAAGGAAGAAGCCACTGCTCCAAAACCGCCATAAAAAAAACAGACTACGGTTTGCAACTGCACATGGGGACAAATATTGTACTTTTTGGAGAAATGTCCTCTGGTCTGATGAAACAAAAATAGAATCGTTTGGCCGTAATGACCATCGTTATGTTTGGAGGAAAAAGGGCGTAGCTTGCAAGCCGAAGAACTCCATCCCAACCGTCAAGCACGGGGTTGGCAGCATCATGCTGTGGGGGTGCTTTGCTGCAGGAGGGACTGGTGCACTTCACAAAATAGATGGCATCATGAGGAAGGAAAGTTATGTTGATATATTGAAGCAACATCTCAAAACATCAGTCAGGAAGTTACAGCTTGGTCGCAAATGGGTCTTCCAAATGGACAATGACCCCAAGCATACTTCCAAAGTTGTGGCAAAATGGCTTAAGGACAACAAAGTCAAGGTATTGGAGTGGCCATCACAAAGCCCTGACCTCAATCCTATAGAACATTTGTGGGCAGAACTGAAAAAGCGTGTGCGAGCAAGGAGGCCTACAAACCTGACTCAGTTACACCAGCTCTGTCAGGAGGAATGGCCCAATATTCACCCAACTTATTGTGGGAAGCTTGTGGAAGGCTACCCGAAAAGTTTGACCCAAGTTAAACAATTTAAAGGCAATGTTACCAAATACTAATTGAGTGTATGTAAACTTCTGACCCACTGGGAATGTGATGAAAGAAATAAAAGCTGAAATAAATCATTCTCTCTACTATTATTCTGACATTTCACATTCTTAAAATAAAGTGGTGATCCTAACTGACATAAGACATGGCATTTTTACTAGGATTAAATGTCAGGAATTGTGAAAAACTGAGTTTAAATGTATTTGGCTAAGGTGTATGTAAACTTCCGACTTAAACTGTATATATATATATCTCTCTCTATATATATCTCAGACTGGGTCATTGATAACAATTAGCAGGTGATGCACTGATCTCTACTGGTGAGATTGAGTACTACGCTACTAGGCGACTCACTCTGATGTGGTGGGTGTAGCTGTCCACTGGGACATCTAGGGGGGGGGGGTAAAGAGCAGGAGAGGGACAGGAGACCCCTTGGAGGCCAGACACAGGTAGCCTCTAGGTATTCCATCAGCTGACGCCTCTCTCAAAGTCCTGGGCTGGCTGAAGCTGGAAACCACCATGGTAGTCTGGAGAGAAGATATACAGTACCGGTCAAAAGTTTTCGAACACCTACTCATTCAAGGGTTTTTCTTTATTTTTACTATTTTCTACTTTGTAGAATAATAGTGAAGACATTAAAACTATGAATTAACACATATGGAATCATGTAGTAACCAAAAAAGTGTTAAACAAATCAAAATGAGAGAATGCCAAGAGTGTGCAAAGCTGTCATCAAGGCAAAGGGTGGCTATTTGAAGAATCTCAAATATAAAATATATTTTGATTTGTTTAACACTTTTTTTGGTTACTACATGATTCCATATGTGTTAATTCATAGTTTTGATGTCTTTATTCTACAATGTAAAAAATAGTAAAAATTAAGAAAAACCCTTGAATGAGTAGGTGTGTCCAAACTTTTGACTGGTAGTGTATATATATGCATTACAAACAGAGTGAATGTGAAAATGGATTCAACATGGTCGCCCTCTGCTTGTGATTTGCAGGATGCGCAATGATGCAAATAAAAGGAGGGCTGTGATTGGTTACATTGCCTACTATGCGATTAATTGCCTATTATTTCTCTGTATAAAATGGGCCATAACACTAAAATTAGCAGAGATCCCACTCTGGAACTTTGATATGCCTGTAGGTCCCCTGAAATGTAGATGGGGTCCTCTGAGAAAAACTGTAATCTTATCAAACAAATTAAGAACTTGTTTTTCTTCAAATGGGTATATAATAAAATATTTTAATGTCAAATAACGGCCTTTTACACTATTAGAATGTGCTTTCATGTCATTATTATGTTGGGACCTAGTGTATATGAACACACAACGTTAACTCGGGATTATCATTTTTCCATGTGGGGTCCCCTGCATTTTCTAGTGTCCCCTGACCTCCAGGGGCCCTCCCCCAAAAAAGGTAATAAACATTCAGATACCATATGAACAAGTCATAAACCATGGCAAATCATACCACCGCTTATAACTAGAAGTTAACTATCTAAGATTTACCAAATAAAATATATCCACCTCAGGGCTCCTGCTATGCATTTGGTTGCTAACTTGCTAGCTAAGTAGCTAATGGTGAGCCAACATGTTTTCAGCACTTATTTCCATGACTGATCAAAACTATTTTTCTCACGCCTCTAGCTTGTACCTCTGCAGCAGTCATGGTGAGCAAAATGTTCAGAACATCAAATCGCAGTATCGAATCGCAATACATATAGAATCGTGAGAATTGCAATACATATCGTATCGGCACCTAAGTATCGTGATAATATCATATTGTTTGTGAGGTCCCTGGGAATTCCCAGCCATATTTGGGGATTGTGATTACTTTTAGGTACTGTAGGCAACTGGATGGAGACATAACCATTTTGCCCTATTGTATAGTATCTTAAGTTGGGACACAAAGGGAGACAATTAAATGGTCTGTGGCTGGCTTGGTAGTTAGCCTGAATATCTGGTAAATCTCTGTTAAAATATGTGCTGGAACATAATCTACTGGCCAGACTATAGCAAATGGCTCAATTAAATGTATTATTTCTCACTTTTGTTTTTCGTAGCTTGGTGTTCCATGGAAACACTAGAACAGAATGGCTTCAAGTAGAAACGGTATTATACACCATCAAAGTCAGTCAATGTATGTTGAAGTTCTGCATATTTTCCCTTATGTGTCCCAGGTTTTTCCCTTATGTGTCCCGCAGGTGAAGAAGCCGGATGTGGAGGTCCTGGGCTGGCGTGGTTACACGTGGTCTGTGGTTGTGAGGCCGGTTGGACATACTGCCAAATTCTCTAAACGACGTTGGAAGCGGCTTATGGTAGAGAAATTAACATTAAATTATCTGGAAACAGCTCTGGTGGACATTCCTGCAATCAGCATGCCAATTGCACGCTCCCTCAAAACTTGAGACATCTGTGGCATTGTGTTGCGTGACAAAACAGATTTGTGCACAGAATTTGAGAGAAATAAGCTTTTTGTGCGTATGGAACATTTCTGGGGTTATATATATATATATCACAATTAGTAAATTCTCTGACTAACACACCTTCAGGGCTTTGAGGTAGGCTATTCACTTCTGAAGAGTTCATTCCAACATGGTAGAAAGGACTGAAAGGATGGTAAAACCATTCCGTTTTTGGGGCGCATGCTCAGCCGGTTGACACAGAGACGTAGCACCTGGGAAGAAATGTGTATGCAGTTACCAGAACAGGGCAGGGTCCAGCAAACACTACAAACCCTTACACTTAGATATTAAAGGAATATGGCTAAAATTCTGACTAGTCTATCAGAAGACATGCTGGTGCTATTACCATATGGCCTTAACACATCGAATCCTTTCTAATCCTAGGGATTGGGGGCTAGTGGTCGCTTCATGATAACACTAGATTATAACTGAAATAGCAAACTCTTGAATAGGATAATTAACAGTTAACATTACATTAACAGAAATGCACCATAAAGGCTACATACCTTTTGTTCCAAAGACACTCCAAAGTATGCCAGACAGAAACTCCTTTTAGGCTGTCCACAAATGGGAGAAGTATGATGACTTCATTAAAAAGTTTGTTAATCCTCCCAGGAAAAAAAGCAAAAATAAACTAAATAATCAGCCTCCAAAAATGGCTGACAAACATCTGCTCAGAAAAATTAATATCACAAAAACATCCATGAAAATGTAAGCACTCACTACTGTAAGTCGCCTTGGATAAGAGAGTCTAAATGAAAAAAAAAATAAAAGAAACAAAAATACAAAATATTTATTTATTTTAAATTCAATGTACAAAAAATGAAGACAATCCATTGTTCAAAAAGGCGACAAAAAGACCAACAAAAACTGATGCCAGGTAGACACATAAAAAATGCTTTACATTCTCAGTGTTTACATGGTGTTTCAAAACAATGGGGTAGGGATGTCCCAAGGATTCCGGATAGCAAGGACAGTTCACTGAGGCAACACTTGGGGCGAGAGGCAGCTCCATGCCAGCGTAAAAGTTTGTGAATTATATTTTTCCTTGCAAGTGACAACTACCAGAATGAAGTGGCTACAGCTCTACAGTCGATGAATAGCTGTCGTTTTCCAGCTGACTAGCATAAGGCCGAATAGCTGTCGTTTTCCAGCTGACTAGCATAAGGCCGAATAGCTGTCGTTTTCCAGCTGACTAGCATAAGGCCGAATAGCTGTCGTTTTCCAGCTGACTAGCATAAGGCCGAATAGCTGTCGTTTTCCAGCTGACTAGCATAAGGCCGAATAGCTGTCGTTTTCCAGCTGACTAGCATAAGGCCGAATAGCTGTCGTTTTCCAGCTGACTAGCATAAGGCCGAATAGCTGTCGTTTTCCAGCTGACTAGCATAAGGCCGAATAGCTGTCGTTTTCCAGCTGACTAGCATAAGGCCGAATAGCTGTCGTTTTCCAGCTGACTAGCATAAGGCCGAATAGCTGTCGTTTTCCAGCTGACTAGCATAAGGCCGAATAGCTGTCGTTTTCCAGCTGACTAGCATAAGGCCGAATAGCTGTCGTTTTCCAGCTGACTAGCATAAGGCCGAATAGCTGTCGTTTTCCAGCTGACTAGCATAAGGCCGAATAGCTGTCGTTTTCCAGCTGACTAGCATAAGGCCGAATAGCTGTCGTTTTCCAGCTGACTAGCATAAGGCCGAATAGCTGTCGTTTTCCAGCTGACTAGCATAAGGCCGCTCAGTCTTCAGAGTCTAGGCTATTCTTTTCTGGAATCAGTGCAGTTTACCCTCCTTTCACTATAGTAACAGTTTTTCATAAAAAAAAAAAAAAAGATTATTTCTGGCGCTCCTACATTTTCTGTGGTGCTTACATTAAAAGTATATTTTTAATCACAATCCATACAGGAAATGTTTTTAATTTTCATTCCAGCTAAATAATAAAAATATAGACAGATATATCGATGATCAGTGAATGTTTCCACTCTAAAAACCTGATCCAAAAATCCCATATCAGTCGGGCTCTAGTATAAATGGTATCAAAACGCTGTATACAAGCACACCATTCCAGACCGGTCTACATGTTTTAAAGTTTGAATGGCAAGCACACCTAATAAAAGTAGAAAAAGCTGCACTGTGCATCCCAGTCACACATTTACTTGCATACCTTTTAATCCCACAGGTGTCAGAGGAACACCTAAGAATGTCAGTGGAAGTGTCCTTAAAAATAAATACTTCCACTTCGTAGTTGACCGTAGAATAGGAAAGTATGGGTAACTGCAAAGCAAGTCTTGATGCAGTGTCTTTCTTAATCTCTCCTAAAAAAAAGGAAGAACAAAAAATTGCCCACAGATAAAACATCCAAAAATGGCTGAAAAATGTATTTGCAAAAAGAAAAACATGATCCATCATAGGATATTTGATCAATGCATAGGCCTACTCTTAATTAGAAAAAATGTATTTATATAAAAAAAGATCAGAGGTTCATCTACAGAGGCTTTCAAAGGTAGAGAAGTTAGGCTAGTCAATGAATACGTTGTTTAATGGTGAAGAAAAAATAAGTCTAGCAATAATCAGTCTCTTTACAGCAAGACCAGGCATCAAAAGTGAACAAACAGGAGGCCAAGGGAATCTGCAAAATCCACTATTCAAAGACTAAACCCTTAACACAAATTACATACGCATATATACATATACATACAAAAGTATGTGGACACCCCTTCAAATTAGTGGATTCGGCTATTTCAGCCACATCTGTTGCTGACCGGTGTATAGGATCGAGCACACAGCCATGCAATCTCCATAGACATACATTGGCAGTAGAATGACCTTACTGAAGAGTTCAGTGACTTTCAACGTAGCATCGTCATAGGATGTCACCTTTCCATTAAGTCAGTTCGTCAAATTTCTGCCCTGCTAGACCTGCCCCTGTCAACTGTAAGTGTTGTTATTGTGAAGTGGAAACGTCTAGGAGCAACAACGGCTCAGCCGCGAAGTGGTAGGCCACACAAACTCAAAGAACGAGACCGCCGAGTGCTGAAGACATAGTCTGTCCTCGGTTGCAACACTCACTACCGAGTTCCAAACTGCCTCTGGAAGTAACATCAGCACAAGAACTGTTAGTCAGGAGCTTCATGAAATGGCTTTCCATGGCCGAGCAGCCGCACACAAGCTTAAGATCACCATGCACAATGCCAAGCGTCGGCTGGAGTGGTGTAAAGCCTGCCGCCATTGGACTCTGGAGCAGTGGAAAGGAGTTCTCTGGAGTGATGAATCACACTTCACCATCTGGCAGTCCGACGGACAAATCTGGGTTTGGCAGATGCCAGGAGAACGCTACCTGCCCCAATGCATAGTGCCAACTGTACAGTTTGGTGGAGGAGGAATAATGGTCTGGGGCTGTTTTTCCATGGTTCAGGCTCCTTAGTTCCAGTGAAGGGAAATCTTAACGCTACAGCATACAATTACATTCTAGACGATTCTGTGCTTCCAACTTTGTGGCAACAGTTTGGCGCTGGCCCTTTCCTGTTTCAGCATGACAATGCCCCTGTGCACAAAGCGAGGTCCATACAGAAATGGTTTGTCGGGATCGGTGTGGAAGAACTTGACTGGCCTGCACAGAGCCCTGACTTCAACCCCATCGAACACCTTTGGGATGAATTGGAACGCTGAATGCGAGACTAACATCAGTGCCCGACCTAACTAATGCTCTTGTGGCTAAATGGAAGCAAGTCCCTGTAGCAATGTTCCAACATCTAGTGGAAAGCCTTCCCAGAAGAGTGGAGGCTGTTATACCCATGATTTTGGAATGAGATGTTTGACGAGCAGGTGTCCACATACATTTGGTCATCACTGCTTTCAGCAGTGATTTTAACACTGACAGATTTTTTTTCTTTCTCCATAGTCAGAAGCCATTACAAAGTGTGAGTCTTCTTGAACATGTCGAAGCTTACAAATGCAACACTGACAGCATTTGATTCCCAAATCCTTTCTGCCTTAATCATTACTATTTTACGATAGCTGTAGATCGACAGACATTTTACCACATATTGCCAAAAAATTGGCTAAGATCAACTCAACAATCTGAACGGTCAATAAGAATGATAAAAAACTGGGTCTGTCCACATGGTACGCAAAGTCCTTGGGTACCTTAATGTCACCAAACAACTTTACATTTCCTTCAACAAGGTCCCCTCATCCTGCCATCATTTGAGCTTGGTAAAAAAGGTATCGTCATTCTATCCCCAACACCTTTGACCTTTCAATCAATGCTTCAAGGATCAACGATTAGCTTAGAAAATCAGACCCAGAGCTCTGCATCTGGCTTTGAAATTATGAACTTCCAAATCAGCAGTTACTGCTGCAAGCGAACTATTCCCAGCTCCGCACTTACTGGTAAACTCAACCAAATCACGGCTGATACAATACACCCCTGCCCCATTATGAAACAGATTGTCAATTCTGTTTCCACTGGATGGAGATAAGGGCACTTCATCAAATTATCTTTTGCTGACCAAAAATGTTTAGAAAGGAACAAGCCGACCGTCCTCTGCCCATCCAAATTCTTGGACAGCATCACTCACAGTTCTCACCAAACGTACTGTTCCAGCCTCCAACTCTGTTGTCCCAATGTTAGGGGTGCTATGAACTCCTATTTCCTGGTCTCCTAAAACTATATTTTCCCACAGTAGTAGAGTTGTTTTTGCCTGGTGAGTTAAGGAATGAATCAAATGTAAGCCACAGAGGAGCACATTCACACGCGACATCATTGTCTTTTCAGAGTGAGTCATAGTATCATATTCCTCAACAATGAGCGGTAGGATGTTTAATCTGTTTGAATTTCTTCTCGGAACCAGTCTCGACAAAGCATTTTAAAAGTTCAGAAGAAATCACTCTCTTCTGCTGCACTTCATCACACATAATGTCATTAATCATTTCCCGGCAAATGTGCAACTGGCTATTCACAGACAGAAGATCAGACTCTTCCTCTGACTCCTTTTCCTTTTCAGCAGGTCCATCTCTTTTATTTATTTTTCCCTTTTTCCTGGCCAAGATGAGGAGATTCCTGTTGTGCATCTTTTTTTTCTGAGATCTGTCAGAATTTTCTTTAAGGAAAGGAACTGCTTTTCTTTTCCTGGAATGAAACACATCAGGTAGGCCTTTTACGAACACCTCGAGAATTCACCATTGTGTACGAGGTCATATCCGTGTTGATTCCTAACAATATTTGTCACGTTAATTAAAATGTATGATTCAAAGTGAAAACGTCTCAAACGTTTTTGCAAATAAAAAATATTCACTATGCAGAAATCGCGTCGCCATTTCCTGGTTGCTAAAATGTTTATATTTTGCCTAATTTCAGTTTGTGACAAAACAAGCAAGTATAGTGTAGATAATCATTGTACCATCTAAACCACAGTGAAATCTCTTTTCTACAACCAAATATTTTGTGTTTTCAGCCGTTTGAAGTTGGTGTACAAAACCTAAAGTAAAAGACGTAAAAATCTAAACTTAAGAACGGGAAGCATAGAAATAGCACACACAAAACAAATATACTGCTTCTTAGACTAGCTTTCAATGAGAATGACAGATCTATAACTCTCACATTTCTATGTGAATTTGGTCAGGTCCCCCAAAAAGTTACATATTGCAGCTTTAAAGTGGAACTGACAGCGTTTTAACTACTTTGCAGATATGAAACAGACAATCATAAGAGGTTTTAGAAATAGGTTCTATTTGACTCAACATTCCATAACGTACAGTAAGACATTGTTGGCAGTATAGATGGACGCAGTTCAATGCATGATTAATATAATTCACCAATACATTTCTTGGTAGCCTAAAAAAGGTTGTAAATCACAGCTGGCCTGGTACATTGTTTGCTGCCTCCACCCATTCGGGATGCACAGTTACAGTTTCAATGACTCAACATTTTCAACAAAAACAGACTAAGGCTGGGAGTGTCAATTAAATCAATCTAGCAAGGGCAGTGATCACAAGTCAGTCATAATGTGGCTAATAGGCTAGTGCAGGGTTTCCCAAACTTGGTCCTGGCAGGACCGTGTGGCAAATGGCTTATTTGCATACAGGCCTACTGTAGCTCTGATTGGCTATGGCGCACCGGTCTGCGTAGACTCCGGTCCTGGACAAGACAGATGTTTTTCTTAGGTTTTATTTACTGCCATGCCTATTAATTGCTGCTTTTCCTTGTTTTTCTTTCTTATATAATTTTCCCAAATGCCTTACTATACTTAATTCTCAAACATTCTATGAATTTATGAAAACGACCATATCTAAAGTGATCGCTTGTCAAAAAATAAACAAAATAACATTCTCATATTCTTCCTGGGGATGTATATGAACAGATTTACTAAGATATCATGTTGCTAAAATGCTGTAAGTTCCACTTTAAGATCAAAATTGTATTCTAGGCTATCATAGAGAAAATAAGCATATCATTTTGCCTTTTTACGTCCTTTTATAAAATATTTATGAACCAAGTAACTGTAAGAAGAAAAATTAAGTAAGAAAAATTACACCAAGTAACTGAAATTCAAGTTTAGTTTTTGCAGGTTTGGATGCAACGTCAAGGCCAGGCCTATTTCCTTGCAGCGTGGGTAGCACTTTTTCTGCGTTAAACGTCACATTTTATTAGAATTAGTCGGTAAAATTGTTATTTGTTTCTTCAGCACTAAGTGCATGGTCAGTCTCATCAGAGATGCTCCTTTCTTTACACAATGTGGTTCTGCTTGTCTGACTTTCAGAAATTTGACTCCTTTCGTCACTATAGCAAATATAAAAAATCCTCATTAAATCCAATTTTCTTCTTCGTGTTACTTCTTTCAATCTTTGGTATTTTGGCACAAGTAATGGTGAGCGGAAGGAAATCTCTGCAGGATCCTTTATTTTGCATAACTTCTTTAAGAAAGCTTCCTTTTCAAATTCACATCTCCTTTGACATTTTAGGCCACCTGTCCTGCACAGCAAACGTTTTTTCTAACTGTACCTAACAAATGCATAATATCTTGAGCCAGCTCAGTTTTCCCACTGTAAATCCAGATAAAAATTATGCTCTAGAACATCACAGACAATCTGCTTGTAAGTTCCACACACTTGTGAAGCAAAATCAGCCACTTCAACCATTACGTCTCTGGTCAATAGATGCAAGTCAAGTTGATATTTTTTTCCCACATTTTGATTTCACATCAAGTTCAAGTCCTTTTTCCTTACAGAGAGGGTAGAGGTACGCCAATAATTCCTCCATTGTGGGCACTTTCAGGGAAATGGAGTATTACAAGTTTGTGTGCCGTTTCATCAGCACACATTGTTATGTCTGTCTCAGTGGAGGTCTCCTTCTTGAGATGCTGTGGAGACCTGTCTAGATCAGGATCTTTCTTTATGCAGATGTCAGCAGGTCCATTTTCATGGCCAATTTGGCCAATCATTGCGGTCTCATCAGCACATTGTGTTACACCCGTCTCCGTAAAGATGCTCTCAGTCTTCAAATGCTGAGGAGATATCAGGTACGCAACAGGCTCATCCTTTATGCAGATGTCAGCAGGTACAGAACATTTTAACACACCGTTATGTAAATAGCTTTTTGCCCACGTAAGGGAGTATTGTCCCACTTTAAGAGTCTTTGGATCAGGAAGTTCAAAGACTTCTGTTAACCACCCAGGTTTTGTTCTCTTGTAATGCATATTCCTTATTTCCTTTAATCTTGCTTTTGTCCATTTTGTAATGTCATATCGTATCTCATTTTACAAAACAAGATCAAAGTTGTATTCTAGAATATCACAGACATGTTCGCGAGCTCTACTAATCCACTTACCTAAATCCGAAACTTCAACCATTACTGCTTTAGTCAGTTAATGCAAATCAAGATTCTGTTTCACTCCAGTTCCGACATTCAATTCTAAGCCTATTTCCTTGCACTTGGCATATGGTACTTTCAAATATCTTCCAGACCATTTTGGGGTAGGTCTTGAGTAACTGGCACGACACTGACATATATATTCATCCTCTAAAGTTTTTGGACATTTGACATTGTAGTCTTCATCTTCAGAGGGATAGTTCAATGATTCACAATTGGCTGGAAGAGGAGGACTAGTAGGTAGTTCTACATTACAGCCGCTTGCTGTAGCAGATGAGGTCAGCACAAAAGGTATGGCAGTACCATGTCTTGGGAGATTGTTGGCCTGGTTCTGTCTTTGGGTCTGTGTTTGGCTAAATATCTGTGAGGTTGGGTTGATTTGACTTTCAAAATAACCATTTTCTGCTCTCAGTAGTGACAACTCTGGGAGGCTGAATACATTTCCTGTCATAATATATATATAATTTTATAAAACAAATGAAAATTAAAAATATACTCTAAAAATACAAAATTTAGAAAAATATAAAATAAAAAAATTGTAAAGTGGTTGTCCCACTGGCTATCATAAGGTGAATGCACCAATTTGTAAGTCGCTCTGGATAAGAGCGTCTGCTAAATGACGTAAATGTAAATGTAAATAATATCACTGCGTGTTGATCCATGCCATGAACCATCTTCGATTAAATGCTCTTCATAGCGATAGTGTGTTTACCATGATTAGGATATACCAGTCTTGCATCTTGTTAAAAAGAAAAATCCAGAGATTTTTGACATTCTTTCAGGAAAATGATCTGAAAGCACTTTTTGTACGGCTTTGAATCACATTAGGTATTATGAACACTTCTTCTGACATTTCATCCTTTCCCAAGAGCTCAGGTTTGTGTTTCCGAACCACTTTTTCACTTCACTCGAAATCCATAATTGAAATTGATAATGTCTCTGATTTTGCAAACTAAAATCAAAATTGTATTCTAGAATATCATAGAGAGCAAACATAAAATAACCCCCTTTTTTTTTATCCAGTCTTACCTCGACGATTCTTGCGTAAGTATGTATGAACCTCGAAAACAACAACGTTAGTCAGTAAATTCAATTTGCAGATTTGGATGCAACATCAAGGTCCAGACCTCTTTTACCAATTTTTTGGTGTTAAACTTCACATTTCATTGGTCTAAGTTGGTAACAATTTGTTTCGTTTCATCAGCACAAAGTGCAAGGTCAATCTTATCAGAGATGCTCTCGAGCTTGACCCAATGAGGTTCTATTTATTATTATGTTTTCTTTTTTGACCTTTAACTAAACAAGTCAGTTAAGAACAAATTCGTATTTACAATTACAGCCTACTTGTAAAGCCCCCCCTGGCCAAACCCTCCCCTAACCCGGACGACACTGGGCCAATTGTGCGCCGCCCTATGGGACTACTTGTCTGACTTCCAACAAATTGCCTCCCTTCGACTCCCTGGCTATTAACATGTCCATTTCTTTCTTTTTCCTCATTAAATCCAATCTCCTCCTTTTTGTTACTTCTTTCAGTCTTTGGTATTTCGGCTCAAGTGACGCTGTAGTGACCTTCTGGTTACTGGAAATCTCTGCAGGATTCTTTCGTTTGCGTCGTTTTTTCAGGAAAGTATCCTTGTCAAGTTCACATCTCTTTTGACCTTCTAAATGTGTCTTTCTCTTCAAAACTGCTCTTAACGCAGCTATAATATCTTCAGCCAGCTCAGTTTTCCCACTTTGTAAATCCAGATCAAAATTATAGTCTAGAACATCACAGACAATCTGCTTGTAATTTCCACACACTTCTGAGGCAAAATCAGCCATTTCAAACATTACGCCTCTGGTCAATAGATGTAAGTCAAGTTTCTCCTTTTTCACAAATTTAGATTTCACATCAAGGTCAAGTCCTTTTTCCTTACAGAGAGGGTAGAGGTACTCCAATGCTTCTTCTATTGTGGGCATCATTAAGGATTTCTCCATTGTTATGTCTTTCTGAATGAATATGGTTTCTGTGTGGACATGTTGAGGATAGATCACATCCAGATCAGACTCATTCCTCGTGCATTTATCATTAGGTCCATTTTCAGGGCCAAGGAGTGCGGTCTCATCCGCACACCGTGTTACATCTGTCTCAGTAAAGATGCTTTCAGTCTTCACATGCAGAGGAGATATCAGGTCCACAACAGGCTCCTCCTTTATGCAGATGTTAAAAGGTGTAGGATTTTCTGAGACGCTGTTATGCAAATTGGACCTTGCCCATTTAAGAGAGTATTTACTTGCTTTCATTGTCTTCGGATCAGGAAGTTCAAACACTTCTGTTAACCACCCAGGATTTGTCCTCTTGTAATTCATCTTCATGTCTCTTAGTTTTGACATAGTCCGGCTGGAAAAACCATATTGTACTTCATTTCCAACACCAAGATCAAAGTTGTATTCTAGAATATCATAGATAACATGCTGGTGAGCTCTATTAATCTCTTTAGCATATTCAGACACCTCAAACATTACACCATTTGTCAGCAAATGAAAATCAAGTTTCTGTTTTGCTCCAGATCCAACATTGAAATCTACACCCATTTCCTTGCACTTGGTGTATGGAGCTTTCCAAAACCTCCCAAAATTTCTTAGGTTATGTCTTGAGTAACTGACACGACACTGCCGTATATATTTATCCTCTACCGTTTTCTGGCATTGTAGTCTTCGTCTTACATTGCCATTGTAATCTTCGTCTTCATCAGAAGGTAAGTTAAATGGCTCACAATAATCTGAAAGAATAGGCCTGGGTCTAGTAGATACAGCCAAATTACAGTCTCTTTCTGTAGCGGGTGAGGTTAGCGCACAAGGAATGGCAGTACTATGGCTTGCTAGATGAACATTATCAGCAGGCAATGGCAATTCATTATTGGTCTGTGTTTGGCTTACACTAAACACCCGTGAAGTTGGGTTGATTTGAGCTTCAAATGAACCACAGAGGGTGAATGCAGGTTTGGATGCAACATCAAGGTCCAGACCTAATTCATGAGAGAGTGGGTGGCACTCTTTCACCAATTTGTTGGCGTTAAACTTCACATTTGATTGGTCTAAGTTGGTCACAACAATTTGTTTCGTTTCATCAGCACAAAGTGCAAGGTCAATCTTATCAGGGATACTCTCTAGCTTGACCCAATGAGGTTCTACTTGTCTGACTTCCAACAAATTGCCTCCCTTTGACTCCCTGGCTATTAACATGTCCATTTCTTTCTTTTTCCTCATTAAATCCAATCTCCTCCTTTTTGTTACTTCTTTCAGTCTTTGGTATTTCGGCTCAAGTGACGCTGTAGTGACCTTCTGGTTACTGGAAATCTCTGCAGGATTCTTTCGTTTGCGTCGTTTTTTCAGGAAAGTATCCTTGTCAAATTCACATCTCTTTTGACCTTGTAAATGTGTCTTTCTCTTCAAAACTGCTCTTAAAGCATCCATAATATCTTCAGCCAGCTCAGTTTTCCCACTTTGTAAATCCAGATCAAAATTATGGTCTAGAACATCACAGACAATCTGCTTGTAATTTCCACACACTTCTGAGGCAAAATCAGCCAATTCAAACATTACGTCTCTGGTCAATAGATGTAAGTCAAGTTTCTCCTTTTTCACAAATTTAGATTTCACATCAAGGTCAAGTCCTTTTTCCTTACAGAGAGGGTAGAGGTACTCCAATGCTTCTTCTATTGTGGGCATCATTAAGGATTTCTCCATTGTTATGTCTTTCTGAATGAATATGGTTTCTGTGTGGACATGTTGAGGATAGATCACATCCAGATCAGACTCATTCCTCGTGCATTTATCATTAGGTCCATTTTCAGGGCCAAGGAGTGCGGTCTCATCCGCACACCGTGTTACATCTGTCTCAGTAAAGATGCTTTCAGTCTTCACATGCAGAGGAGATATCAGGTCCACAACAGGCTCCTCCTTTATGCAGATGTCAAAAGGTGTAGGATTTTCTGAGACACTGTTATGCAAATTGGACCTTGCCCATTTAAGAGAGTATTTCCTTGCTTTCATTGTCTTCGGATCAGGAAGGTCAAACACTTCTGTTAACCACCCAGGATTTGTCCTCTTGTAATTCATCTTCATGTCTTTTAGTTTTGACATAGTCCGGCTGGAAAAATCATATTGTACTTCATTTTCAACACCAAGATCAAAGTTGTATTCTAGAATATCATAGATAACATGCTGGTGAGCTCTATTAATCTCTTTAGCATATTCAGACACCTCAACCATTACACCATTTGTCAGTAAATTAAAATCAAGTTTCTGTTTTGCTCCAGATCCAACATTGAAATCTACACCCATTTCCTTGCACTTGGTGTATGGAGCTTTCCAACACCTCCCAAAATTTCTTAGTTTATGTCTTGAGTAACTGACACGACACTGCCGTATATATTTATCCTCTACCGTTTTCTGGCATTGTAGTCTTCGTCTTATATTGCCACTGTAGTCTTCGTCTTCATCAGAAGGTAAGTTAAATGGCTCACAATAATCTGAAAGAATAGGCCTAGGTCTAGTAGATACAGCTAAATTACAGCCTCTCTCTGTAGCGGGTGAGGTTAGCGCAGAAGGAATGGCAGTACTATGGCTTGCTAGATGAACATTTTCAGCGGGCAATGGCAATTCATTATTGGTCTGTGTTTGGCATACGCTAAACACCTGTGAAGTTGGGTTGATTTGAGCTTCAAATGAACCACAGAGGGTGAATACATTCGCTATCGGAATATCACTGGACGGTGCTCCATGCCATGACCCCTCTTTGATCAAATGCCCTTCAGATGTGCTAATGGTATCTTGGGCATTACAGAAATAAACCACTTTAATAGAGTTATTCTCCCCATCACTTGCACCTGTCTTTTCAGGAAAAAGACGTAAAATCTGCCCTTGACTTGTTGTTTGGGAACTGATGGTAGGTACATGTGAATGCTCTTTTGGTAAACCCACATAGGAACCTGAAGACCATGGGACAGTTGGGGATATTCCCATGTCATTCTCCTCAAGCTTTACATTTACATCAATCTCAGAAAGAAAATAGCTGGCTGATAAATTGTTGGTAGTTTGGATAACTGCATAGTCATGTTCATATGTTGAATCTGTTTTGATTTCCAGATAACTTGTTTCTGTGTTTCCTGACACTGGAAAATGTGGGTAATCTATGCAGGCATTAATTGAATCAGACCGAATGGTTACTTGGGATATCTCCGCTTCATCTTCCTCTAGTTTAACATCCATTTTGCACCAATAAACGACAAAGACAAACTAATCAAAAAGCCCTGATGATCGTAGTATTGGTAGATATCTGATAGAAAAACAGATAAAAGGGAACGTAAACGTCACCTTATGGCACAACCAGTCACCAGCAGCAACTGGTCGTTAATTTAATATTGATAAATACTGTAAATTCTATTTAAGACCCACCCGGGAATCAGACTCGCGGTCAGACTGCTAAAAAACTATAATTCACCAATTTGCGAATACCCGTGTCTTTCCAATACATAGCATAGGCTATAAAAAGGACCATACAACTGATGTGACAAGGCTAGCCAGCCAACTACCTAACTAGATAGCTAAATGGCTACAAACACCTAAATAGTATTTGGAGATGTATCTAACGTTAGCTATTTAAATGTAACTTTTTCGTTTTCTTTTTAAAAAATAGCTAACTAGGTTAATACGGTTAGCAGCTGCTAGCAAAACGTTAGCAAGCTAGCTAGTTGTCCGTAACCTAGCTGGCTACATTTGCTACTAGGCTAGCTACCTAAGATAACATAACGTTACCTTTACTGGTGGTGAACTACTGCAAATCCCTTGGCCTTCATTTTGTTGAATGAAAATCAAGACAAAAAACACGACTTCACAGATCTTTTGAACATTATTTCTTAACTTCGTCTGCTGGCTAGCAGCATGCGTCGGAGTGGAATTTTTAAGTAGCACTTTGAGTCCCTCGTCAGATGGTTGTGGCTAGGGATGGTACAGCTACGGACGGACGTGATGTCATTCTCTCAACGTGCAATATGTTTTGCCTAATTTTATATGCAGTCACAGATTATCCATTATATTGACCAGAAACTCTAGTGGCCGCTCTAACAATTGAAAGAAACGTCTTCAAAAATGAAATATAGTCGGAAGGAGGCAAAATCATCAAGTGGGACACAGATTATTGTTCACGTGTGTACAGGCACAATGGTTTCCACTAGTAACCACAGCCACAAAATCACAATAGGCTATATCGTAAAAAATCATAAAAACAAAAATGTGCCTTTTGGTTTTAATTTCAGGTTAGGGTTAGGCATAAAGTTAGCAGTGTGGTTAAGGTTAGGTTTAAAGTCACATTTTAAGAAGATACTTTATAGAAATGGGCGGCGTTTATGACTTTGTAGCTGTGGTAACTAGTGACGACCAGGCACAATTCCGATATAAAGTGTTTTTTCTCAAGGTTGCCGAGATTTCAGGTGTCATACTTATATCAGTACACTAACAACCTACTCATTACGAAACTTATATTCGATCAAATAAGACACAAGTAGCAAATATGCCGTTACATGTTTTGTTAACCTAAATCGACAATCTGTCATAGAGCCCCACAGTGGAGGTGTCATAATACGCATAAAACCTAGTGGTCGAATAGGGACATGTTTCCAATCGTTTTTCCACCATTCATTTTTCCCACAGGGGATTTTAGAAATACTTCAAATAAGAGCTGTGTTTGGTGTAGGCTTACCCTGGCGTGACGTTTTGATAAGCATGTAAATCTCTCTCGGACCAGCTAGGGGACGTTTATCCATATATTCGGCTGAACTGTTTAGAAATTACGGATTATCCTGAATGAATCGTGAATAATGATGAGTGAGAAAGTTACAGACATCCAAATATCATACCCCCCATAAAATGCTAACCTCCCCTGTTATTGTAATGGTGAGAGGTTAGCATGTCTTGGGGATATGATATTTGTGCGTCTGTAACCTTCTTACTGATCATTATTCAGGTTTATCCGTAATCATGGTAGCATCCACATTAATGTAGAAGTGTTTATAAACATTCTATTCTTATTTACAATAAAACTGACTCCAAAATGACACAATACATTATTTACCATTCATTTCTATTAGGCACAAAATAATCTGAAACACAACCAAAACAAACTGCAAATGCATCCAACAAGTTTGTAGAGTCACTAGAATGCTGGTTATTCTCAGAAAATATAAAATGTCTCTCTTGTTATTGTGGAATATTGTGAATTAATATGATGTTGCTGTATTGTGAAAACTATACGATCACACAAGTTTGGTATTTTATTTAGGGGTTTTAATGTAACACTATTGAACACTATAAGATCATATTGTAAATTATAGCTATATTAAATTGTAGCTTTATGTTACAGTACTGAGAACAATATTCTATGTTTATTATTGTCTCTCATACATGTGTAGTTTCATTTAGCTATCATTGCTGGAGATCCTGTGTAAAGAACTGCAGTAACCAATAATTTGTGGTTGTGTCTTTCCAGTGTGTCTCCAGAAAATAAAGCAATCAAGAGTGAGAAATAGAGCCCTCCTGTGTCCTGTCTCAGTCCGTTTGGCCATCGTTACACTGTTGCTGTGACCCGTCAGATCCTCAAGATCAGCCCAAAACCAATCACCGGGGGACGTGAAGAGGGGCGTGTCAAGTGTGCACTTCTGGTCAGATTTTGGTTTCATGGTCATCGGACTGTTAATTGACGTATCAACATTGTTGAGGGTTTTTTAAGATGTTTTATTCTCGCATTGTTTTTTAATTTCCATTAGATTTGTTTAACCTTTTGACGTGTAAGTTCTAAATATGAATAACGGCCCTTACAGCGTGAGTTCTTTTTGCACGCGGTACCAGAATTCTATGCTGCTGCTCTAGAATTTTTATTGTTGCATTTTGCCACTATTCTCTGCACCCCTCACTGCATCGAGACTGCAATGTCTGCTTCATATGAGGCTTTATAAAACATATCCTTTCTTCCTATAATAGTAGCAGCGAGTATCTATAGTATTATTGATAATTGTATAATTATTATTATCATCTGTGTTATATGTATTATTACCTGAAAGAGGCTGTGGTATTAGCCTGTCTGAGGAGCTGTGGGTGTGACACTGGGAGGGAAACCTGAGGTGATAAGTCCGGTATGTTTGATACAATAGTGGTGAACAAACAAAGTGAGTGTGGGGTATGAGTATATATTACATATGCCGACCATGGCTAAGGCCAGGAAACGCTGGTATCCTAAATGCTTTTTGTGAATAAAAAATAAAATAATTATAATTATAATAATTATCCTCTGGAAAAACTAGACTAGGCTGGAGCAGATATAATGGGTTATCGTAAACTATGGAGCTAGACAGGATTATGTGTTTATGCTTTGGTGCCATCTAGAGGCTGAATGTTACGTGGGTGGACAGTTATCGCTCTCCTTCCAAAACGTGGTTACATTTGTATAAACTTCAAGTATTACTAACTGTACAGAATATTCCTAGGAAATGTTGATCTAATGTAACAACTCAAATCGTGCTCATTAGTCTACAGTACTAGCCAGCTGATGAAACAGGTTAGGCTAAAGGTTGTTGGCTAGGGTAAATATGATTTTGAAAAGTTTGATTGAAATTTATAACATAATTGCGAGAATGCAAATCAAGAAATCAAAAAAGTTGATTACAAACATTTCTTTTTCTGTTTTATTTCAGAAATGAAGCCCAGGAGTCAAACAAAGTATATCATTTCAGGTAAACAAACATATGTTACATTTCTATCTGTCTTTTTGGGGGGGAACATTTCCCCAATCCCCCCCCCCCCACCCACCACGCATCAAACACCTCAAGTCAGCCACTATAGGCCTACTTTCCACTCAGTAGTGCTTGAGGGTGTGGTACACACCAAAGCAAGGAACTGCACACAAGGCTGTGTTACAAGGCTCGCACATGTACTTGTTTATCTTCCTTTGTTTCTGTTGTCGGGTAGATGTTAGACAGACCTTGCAATGCCTCGTTGTGCTTTTCCCTTGCAGGGTGGTCTGAGTAACATCGCTTGGGAAGTGGCTTCCATGTGAGGCGTAGAGGATTGTCAGAGGCAGGCCGGCCCTCAGTAGACGGACGACGAGTGTGCTCCCGTATCAGTTTTAGCCTGTACTGCTGGTACGGGATCACCTGTCCTGTGACCTGCCTGGTGGACAATGTGGCCGTTGAGGAGAACTGTGTCTATTAGGTGGAAAACTGTATTTCTGCTCACATCTCCTTGTTGTACTCAGTCTGGCTTCATTTTCCTCTCTCCGGTGACATAGTCCAGTTTTCCTGTGTCCGACATCTTTGAGGTGTGGACACGGCGTTTGTCGTGCCATTTCACTGTCATGATGTTCCCGCTGGTTTTGAACTCCACCTCCCCCCTTGCTCATTTTCTTTTTGAATATTGGTGTTGTAGAAAAGGCCCATGGAGTTTGTGGAATCGCCCTTTATTTCATGGCCAACTGCGCAGCTGGGCCAGAGAGTTTTAATTAGGTCAGGTGAAAATATCCGACAGATCTCAACTCATTAAAAGGAGGAAATCGCCACCGGCCGACCGCGCTGCTTTCTCTCCCCCAACTCCGTCTAATCCAGACATTCTGTGCCTCCACGAATCAACGTAAATCCACCGAATCTGTTATCTTTCATCTGAACTATCTGTTGTGATCGGGAGAGCGGGCCATAAGTTATTGTTTATAGTTATTACCGCGGAGCGCGGCTTGGAGCTCACGCTTCAAACCTACTGTGTTATGTCAATGGACAATTATCACGGCCCCACAGATCATCACAGGCCAATTACGCCATTGATATATGGTTAAAATTTAACGAAATGACATGTACATATGAAGACAAACCTGGAAGGATGAAATATGAAACGTAATTATTATTTGCTAAATTGATCAATCCTGATTGAGATTATAGATTGAATAATTGATAATTGATCGATTTATTTGCATTCTCATTATTATAAAGAACGGTTATGACCCTAAATGACTCAATCATGCTTAATTGAATTCCTATTGAACTGAATTGCTGAATTACCTCATTATGTTAATAATGAGAAGGATTGTTATGATTTGACTTTTGTGATTATTAATTTGATTTGATACATGTTATTCTGTTTCCTTTGTTATGCAGCACAGATAAACTATCCAGTAAATACACCACTTTGTGGTTGAAGGAATTCCTGCCTCAGTCTCCTCCATTCCTCTCAGTAACCTGACCCGTGACCACCTGTTCACCTTCACTATTGTCAGTCATCCTACCTGTCTGGCTACACACACAGATTCCAATAATCTTTCAGGCATCCCCTTCCTGTTGGAGCTCACTGTGCCACAGGCCCTGTGTTCTCCCTCAGAAGGTACTGGAAAAGGGCTACTGTACCAGTTGTCCACAAATACAGTGTGCCCCTTTCTGAGGAATGGCTGCAGCATGGCGATCACCACTGATCCAGATATGCCAAGACCCTCAACATGCCTTATGCCTGTGGTGGCGTCGGTGTAGATGATCAGGTCCTGTACATATCCTGTCTGATAGCCACATAAAACAGAGAACTTGACTCCAAATCTGTGACGCTTTGATGGGATGTATTGGTGGAATGAGAGGCTCATCAATGCACAAGTCCTTGTGAAGCACAAACACTCTTCCAAATGTCCTGGTAAAGCTGCCCAGGACATTCCTAATTTTGCGAAGGGGGTCGGCGAAGTTGGCAGTGGCATTGTTCACAAAGTGGAGCACTCTCAGCAAGACAAGGAAGTGGTCCTGGGAGCATGGGGTCAGTGGTCCAGTAGTCCCTCACAGAACCCTTCTTCACTAGCCCCATCAGCAGCACCGTGACCAGGAAGGTACAGTACCAGTCCAAAGTTTGGACACACCTACTCATTCAAGGGTTTTTCTTTAATTTTACATTGTAGAATAATAGTGAAGATATCAAAACAATGATATGGAATCATGTTAAACAAATCAAAATATATTTTATATTTGAGATTCTTCAAATAGCCAGCCTTTGCCTTGATGACAGCTTTGCACACTCTTGGCGTTCTCTCTATCTTCTCACCTGGAATGCTTTTCCAACAGTCTTGAAGGAGTTCCGACATATGCTGAGGACTTGTTGGCTGCTTTTCCTTCACTCTGCCGTCCGACTCATCCCAAACCATCTCAATTGGGTTGAGGTCGGGGGATTGTGGAGGCCAGGTCATCTGATGCAGCACTCCGCCACTCTCCTTCTTGGTAAAATAGCCCTTACACTGCCTGGAGGTGTGTTGGGTCATTGTCCTGTTGAAAAACAAATGATAGTCCAACTAATCCCAAACCAGATGGGATGGCGTATCGCTGCAGAATGCTGTGGTAGCCATGCTGGTTAAGTGTGCCTTGAATTCTAAATAAATCACAGACAGTGTCACCAGCAAATCACCCCCACACCATACACACCTCCTCCTCTATGCTTTATGGTGGGAACTACACATGCGGAGATCATCCATTCACCCACACCGCGTCTCACAAAGGCACAACGGTTTGAACCAAAAATCTCAAATTTGGACCAAATGACACATTTCCACCGGTCTAATGTCCATTGCTCGTGTTTCTTGGCCCAAGCAGGTCTCTTCTTCTTATTGGTGTCGTTTAGTAGTGGTTTCTTTGCAGTAATTCGACCATGAAGGGTTGATTCACACAGTCCCCTCTGAACAGTTGATGTTGAGATGTGTCTGTGACTTGAACTCTGTGAAGCATTTATTTGGGCTGCAATTTCTGAGGCTGGTAACTCTAATGAACTTATCTTCTGTAGCAGAGGTAACTCTGGGTCTTCCATTCCTGTGGTGGTCCTCATGAGAGCCAGTTTCATCATAGCGATTGATGGTTTTTGCGACTGCACTTGAAGAAACTCAATTTTCCGTATTGACTGACCTTCATGTCTTAAAGTAATGATGGACTGTAATTTCTCTTTGCTTATTTTAGCTGTTCTTGCCATAATATGGACGTGGTCTTTTATCAAATAGGGCTATCTTCTGTATACCACCCCCTACCTTGTCACAACACAACTGATTGGCTCAAACACATTAATAAGGAAAGAAATTCCACAAATTAACTTTTAACAAGGCACACCTGTTAATTGAAATGCATTCCAGGTGACTACCTCATGAAGCTGGTTGAGAGAATGCCAAGAGTGTGCAAAGCTGTCATCAAGGCAAATGGTAGCTATTTGAAGAAGATTTGTTTAACACTTTTTTGGTTACTACATGATTCCATGTGTGTTATTTCATAGTTTTGATGTCTTCACTTATTCTACAATGTAAAAAATTGTAAAAATAAAGAAAATGAGTAGGTGTGTCCAAACTTTGTAGAATAATTTTTGAGAGCTTCCCTTTTACGCCAGGGACAGTCTTCTCTATCAGTTCATGAGAATACTTGCAAACAAATTATGCACATTTAGTAGGCTAAAGGCATTCTGAATTTTGATACATTTTAAAAGAGCCTTGGGGTTTTCTGTAATATGATAATGGGTATACATGTTTGTTTCCTGCACCCCACTCTCCACCAATTCCTCAAGGAACAGTTTAAAACGCTTTGCCTCTGAGGGGGTAGGCAGTCTATCTCTGATTGTTTGAAGTGACAGGAGTTCCAGCAGCTTCAACCTCTTCTCCCTTACAGCCTACAAGATTGGCAGTATCACCAGCATCTTGGGAAGGTGCTCCTGTTCTTGTATACACTGTAGCAAGCACATCGAAGAATTAGTAATATGCTAAAAAGTGGCCAAACTAAGTTGATATTTTTCGGGCAATGGGCGTAGCCAACTTAGTCTTTGTTTATTTGTGTCTTATAGTGAATGGCATTCTGGGATTAGGGAGTTTCCGCTTGTCAAACATAAACAAACATGGCTGCTATCATAAAGAATTTAACTGCTGTTAGCTTAGCTGAAACGTATCTCTTTTCTAAACAATATTACATTTCTCCCATGTTCTCACCAGAGATGTGGTACATTGTAAACAAGTCTAGCTGTTAGGTCGCTAACTTATGTTTTGTTTTTTGTCAGCGCAACCTGTTATTTAGACTGGTTTATGGAATGAGTTTGGCTGTGGATGTGTTCCGTGTGATGCTTGGATGATGAAGTCTTTTTACAATAAAAGGTGAAATTGAATAATAAAGTTGTGAAGACCTTTTATTTCCCATCAGTACAAAACATTGTTTAGATGCTTTTCAGACAACAATGCTGTTTAGACGCGTTTGTTGCATCATACGTTCTGTTGCTACTGTTCCAATCACATATTTGCGATGGTACGCTGCAGGGTCCACTCAACAATGATCACAAATATGTGATGGTACGCGTCAAAGGGTTAATCTCATATTGATGTCATGGCTTACAAATTCACACCTGATAGTGAGATAGATGATTACTCTACTACCCCCTACTATTGCCAGAGGGAGGAGTGTTTGGTTTGGCGAGCACACTGAGAGCAATGCTATGTCCAATGGGTTTCACAGTCAGGGAGTGGGGACTTCTCAGTCATTAGCTGACAGTGTTAGGAGTGCAGGACAAGGTCAGAGCCGGGGTTGTTCTCCTATGGGGAGGTCCACACCCAGTAGTGACACACACCATGCAACACCTTACTGACATGGTAGGTCAGTTAGGAGTACAGATAGGTGACTCCAACTTAGCCAGACTGATGTCAGCGGCAGCCATTGATGGGAGTACCACAGTACACCACCAAGAGACACAGCAGCCGCTGACTCAGTGAGACTGGAAGTTCCAAAAGTGACAGTCCATGTCAAGTCCGAGAGAGAACCCAAAGCGTTCAGAGGTGACAGCTCTGACAGATACACAGTTCAAGAGTGGGTCGACATCACAAAAGCTTATCTGAAAAAACAAAGATGTGATGTGCCTGATCAGGCAGATGAGATCATGAACAGGTTGATGGGAAAAGCAAGGGATGTAGTGAAGATTGGCTTGCGGAGTGACAAGTCATTGAATGTCAAACTATCACATTCTCCTGCAGTACTTCAGTGACACATCGTCCTGTCTGCTGCTTGAAGACTTCTACAGTACCAAACCCAAGCTAAAGGAGAACCCGATCGACTACTGGATCAGGCTCAACAAAGCAGCAGATCTAGCCGATGAGGGTTTACGTAGACAGGGAGGGAGGATGGGAAACATAATTCAACAAGTGGCTCGCATGTTTGTGAAACATTGCCCTGATTCTGAGCAGGTTCAACTGCAGGTGAGGGTCAATGAGTATCAGAGGGAGCAAAGAGCCTCCATGAGACAAGGCAGCATTTCACAGCTGAAGAGACATACCACTGCTCTGCATGACAGCAGACCAGTGTCAGACAACCAACTCAAAACTGAACTGTGTCATGCCCCATGCTCCTCCCTTGCCCCGTTCCAGCTCAAGGTCTGCAGTATCAGCCCGCTCTGACCCAAGGTCAGCAGTATCAAACCCCACACACTTCCGCCACTCCTGCCGTGGTTCAAAACACACAGAAGCAGCCAGATGTGAAGATGAGGGGCCGTATGATGGGCATGCTGGAACAGATGTTGGAGAAAGTGCAGCAGCGAAGCAGTGCTCACCCTGCACGCAACCCAAGGTTTCAACGTGGTCCCAGAGAGCAGGCCTGCAAGGTCTGTAAAGACACCATTCACTCCACGCAGTCTCATTGCATTTCAGAGCATCTGTGCTTTCACTGTTTCACTCCCGGTCACCCGAAACATGCATGTCCCAGGCTTTCGTCACAGTCCGGTCCAGCTGAGGGAAACTAGCCAACCTGTATTCAGAGGGAAGCAGTACAGGTCAAACGAAGATACTCCCAATGCCAAAGCTCTGTACATGTCATACAAAGACTCTTGTTACTGAAGATGTCTGAAGATGTTGTGAATCAGAACACACATTTACATTTTACATTTTTGTCATTTAGCAGACGCTCTTATCCAGAGCGACTTACAGGAGCAATTAGGGTTAAGTGCCTTGCTCAAGGGCACATCGACAGATTTTTCACCTAGTCGGCTCGGGGATTAGAACCAGCGACCTTTCGGTTACTGGCACAACGCTCTTAACCACTAAACTACCTGCCGCCCCGGCATGTGATAGGAAGAAGTGACAGCCTGTTTTGCATGCCTGTGAATGTTGGTAACAAAGTGACTCTAGGTGCTATGCTAGACAGTGGGTCAACGGCGTGCACAGTAAGTGAGATGGCAGAGCTGAAGTTGATGGATGTAGTTGATGTGAAGAATCAGTTTAACTCAGATGTTGTGCTCGTGGGCTGTGGAGGACACTGTGTGAGGCCCAAGTCTACTTTCAACATTGACAAGGAAGTTTATGGATGTACCAACCTTGGTAGTAGAAGGTCAACATGATGAACTGATCCTGGGCCATCGTGATCAAGCACATCCTACGTGAGTCAAAACAATGTGACAACTACTGGAAAGCAGTCTCAGCTCCCTGCATCACTGGTGACCCTGAATCTGAGCAGTTCCTAGGTGAGGACCTCCCTGACAAGATAGGCACAGTGAGATGTAACTCAGCCATTTACCTTGACCCTGGCCGCAAGTATCTGGTTTGGGGAAAGCTACCAAAAAACACAGCTGTGGCTCTGTGATGACCGAGCCTACCACATCCATTCCGAAAAGTGCCTCCAAGTCAATACCAGAAGTTGTGCCAGGTCCTGAGCGAGATGGGGGAAAAAGATCTCATCCGAAATTCAACGAGCGAGTACGCATCTCCTCTGGTGCTTGTCTGGAAGAAAAATTGATGCCTCGGTGTCAGTGCAGACTTCCGCTGGTTGAACAAGAGGACCCTGAAAGATGCACACCCTCTCCCGCACCAGTCGGACTGCTTGGCTTCGCTCGGTGGTAACACTCCATTCAGCACGATGGATCTCACTTCCGGGTTCTATAACTTCCCACTGCATGAAGATGACAGGATGTATTCCGGCTTCACAGCATCAATGGGGCTTTTGAAATACAACCGTCTACCACAGAGTTTGTGTAACAGTCCCAGAAGCATCATGTGCATGATTACCAGCATCTTTGGAGACCAGAACTTCCTGAGTTTGCTCTGTTACTTGGATGATCTGTTGGTCTTTGCCCCAGATGAGAAGACGTCCTTGGAACGCTTGGAGATGGTCTTCAGCAGACTTCGTAGTCACAACATGAAGTTGGCCCCCAAGAAATGCTTATTTATCAAGAAGTCTGTGAAGTTTCTCGAACACATAATTGATGAGAATGGTGTGTCTACAAATCCAAGCAAAGTTGACGGCATCTCGAAGATGAGCAGCACTAATCTGATGGAGCCTGATGGTGTCCCTTCACAGAAATGAATAAGGTTGTTCCCTGGTATGATAAACTACTACCAACACTTTGTGCCAAGTTTCTCCGCCATCGCCAGAGCTCTCTTCTTGTTGTTGACTGGTCCAAAGAGAAAACCCAAGGGTCGCCAGAAGGTCAAGCACTCGTCACAGTTAATTTTGTCGACAGATGCATCCCTGGATGGCTTTGGTGCTGTACTGTCGCAGTTACAAGGAGAAACCCGAGCTAGGCCCTTTGAGTTTGCCAGCAAGTCCTTCTCAGTTTCAGAAGAACTACCCAGCAAGTCCTTCTCAGTTTCAGAAGAACTACCCAGCTCATCGGTTAGAGTTCCTGGCAATGAAGTGGTCGATCAGCGACAAGTTAAGTCATTGGCTGAAAGGCCATGTCTTTACTGTTTGGACTGACAACAATCCTTTTACTCACATAATGACCAAGCCGAAGCTGGACTGTTGCGAGTAGCGCTGGGTGGCCAAGTTAGCCAGTTATGACTTTGACATCAAGTATGTGCCAGGCCCTCAGAATGTGGTTGCTGACGCTCTGAGTCAAGTGCTCTTCGTCAATGGTGTTGGCCACAGACTGTTCAGGCAATGTCAAGCGCCTCAGTCCAAGACGCATTCAGGTGGTCCAGCTATCTCACAGACAACCCCAGATGTGAGAGCTCACAGAACTCCCAAGTCAGTCTACAGGTGCTCTCAGTCCTTGGCAGCGGATGATGTGTCAGCCATCCTTCAGTCACACAACGAGTGGGAATCCGGAGCCAGAACACGTGCTGTGGAAATAGTGCATCACCTACCTCAACTGATACCTCCTGGTCAAGACACCTTACCTGCCTACTTGGAGAAGGAGCTTCGTGATGAGCTGCTCAACGACAGGACCCTCTCTCGTGTGCTGTTTTTATGTGGAAATGCCGCAGGCCCTCTAGAAGAGAAAGTACAAGAAAATCATTCACAGTTGTCAGATAACTTGAAAAACTTAAAAAACTGAATACTGTATGGAGTCTCACGAGATCAGATTTCAAAGACGAAGCAGTTCCAGTACGTCGTTCCTGAGTATCTCAAAGCAGAAGTCCTGAAGGGTGTCCATGACCAATCTGGTCATCAGGGCCAGTTCAGAAGCCTTAGTTTAGCTAAACAGAGATTATTCTGGCTGCACATTGACAGAGATGCTAGGAACTATGTCCATGGTTGTCAATGTTGCATCATCAGCAAAACAGTTGAGCCTGAGGGCCTCCCTAGAAAGTATTACCTCTACTAGGCCACTACAGCTGGTTTGCATTGACTTTTGGTCAGCCGAAGATTCTCTCGACGTATTGGTGGTAACGGACCACTTTACAAGAATGGCTCAAGCGTTCGCCTGCAAAGACCAATCAGCTAAGCAAGTGGCAAGAATCCTGTGGGACAGATACTTTTGTGTGTATGGATTTCCTGAAAGAATTAATAGCGACCAAGGGGCGGCTTCGAGAGTCAACTGATCAGCGAGCTACTCAGAGTCTCCGGTGTGAGGAAGTCGCACACGACCCCGTACCATCCAATGGGAAATGGCAGCGTGGTGCGCTTCAATCGGCTACTGGGCAACATGATCCGAGCTCTGGCACCTGACACCAAGCAAGGCTGACCAAGATGCTTACAAACACTGAAGTTCATGTACAACTGCACTACCCATGAGACGAAAAGGGTACGCCCTTTTGTGCGATATTCCAAATGCCTGTATCGCAAGAATCTACCTTTTTGTATTTTTCGTTTTTATGAGCATTTACAGTGAGGGAAAAAAGTATTTGATCCCCTGCTGATTTTGTACGTTTGCCCACTGATAAAGACATGATCAGTCTATAATTTTAATGGTAGGTTTATTTGAACAGTGGGAGACAGAATAACAACAACAAAATCCAGAAAAATGCATGTCAAAAATGTTATAAATTGATTTGCATTTTAATGAGGGAAATAAGTATTTGACCCCTCTGCAAAACATGACTTAGTACTTGGTGGCAAAACCCTTGTTGGCAATCACAGAGGTCAGATGGTTCTTGTAGTTGGCCACCAGGTTTGCACACATCTCAGGAGGGATTTTGTCCCACTCCTCTTTGCAGATCTTCTCCAAGTCATTAAGGTTTCGTGCCTGACGTTTGGCAACTCGAACCTTCAGCTCCCTCCACAGATTTTCTATGGGATTAAGGTCTGGAGACTGGCTAGGCCACTCCAGGACCTTAATGTGCTTCTTCTTGAGCCACTCCTTTGTTGCCTTGGCCGTGTGTTTTGGGTTATTGTCATGCTGGAATTGTCATGATTAAACTGGATTTGAACCCAAATGCAGACAACTACACCGAGCCAGAGAAGGTTTAACAGGTTCATTTACAATGTTCAATTTGTCCAGGTTTCCAATAATAGGGGAAGAGCAAGTCCAGGTTACAGGGAGGGTAACAGATCCAGGTCAGAGCAGGTGTGGTACCGTAATGTCCTAGTGTCCGTGGTGAGTCCAAAAGGGAGGTCCGGTAGTGGAAAGCAGGATGGTGGTGGCAGGAGTGAAGCGGAGGCAGGAGTCAGGTTCCAATAATATGGTCGTCTTGACTATGATCTGACGATGAGTGGCAAGTTTGACCGGGTCTTAAAGGCTGAGGTGATTATGGTGAATGAGCTGCAGCTGGAACCCTGACTCCCGCACACCAGACTTCACTCCTGCAATCAAGGACAGACAGAGGGGAGGGGAAGAGCAGAGAGAGAGCTACCTAGCAGCAGTAGGCCTAACAGTACCCCCCCCTCTACGGACGCCACCTGGCGGCCGACAGGGTTTATCGGGATGTAACCGATGAAATTCACGGACCAGAGCAGGATCCACAATGAAGCTCCTGGGCACCCAGGAACGTTCCTCAGGACCATAACCCTCCCAATCCACCAGGTACTGGAAACCACGACCCCGGCAGCGAACATCCAGAAGTCGCCGGACAGTGTAGACAGGACCCCCACCCACGATCCTGGGCGGAGGAGGGGGACGAGAGGGCGGGCACAGAGGGCTGACAGACACAGGCTTGATCTGGGACACATGAAAAGTGGAATGAACCCGTAGGGAGGCAGGAAGCTATAGTTTAACCGCGCAGGGGTTAACAATAGACAGTATCTTGAACGGTCCTATAAAACGCGGCGCCATCTTCTTAGATTCTACTTTCAATGGAAGATCACGTGACTTAAGCCATACCTCTTGACCAGGAGAGTAACCGGGAGCCTGGGACCGGTGACGGTTGGCTTGCCTCTGCATGTACGACGAAGCTCGGGACAGAGCTACCCTGGCCTTCCTCCAGACCTTGAAGCAGCGGCGCATGTGGGACTGCACCGAGGGTGCCGCCAGTTCCCTCTCTTGAGAAGGGAACAGGGGAGGTTGATAACCCAGAGCACACAGAAATGGAGACAAACCAGAGGAAGCGTTAGTCAAGGTGTTATGAGCATATTCCACCCAGGGGAGCATGGTGCTCCAAGACCCAGGGTTTTTTTTTTTTTTTTTTTGGGGGGGGATGGATCAGCTTAATATTGCAGATAGATTGCATCTTCTATCAATGTAATTGTCTGCATCACTTCCAATCCCCCATGTTTTATTTTATTTTTTATATATATATATTCCCCTTTATTCCCCTTTATCTAACAGGGTTAGACCCTGTGACACAGCGGAGAGCGGTCTCCATCTCCTGGTTCGCTCTCTCGGCTTGCCCGTTGGTCTGGGGGTGATATCCAGAGGACAGGCTGGATGTGATGCCCAAAGCTTTACAGAAAGCTTTCCATACCTGGGACACAAACTGGGGACCCCTGTCAGAGACAATATCAGTGGGCAGACCATGAGAGCGGAACACATGTTCAACCAAAATATCAGCCATCTCTCTGGCAGTGGGCAGTTTAGGTAGGGCCAAAAAATGAGCAAACTTAGAAAAACGATCAATCACAGTAAGAATGACAGTCTTTCCAGACGAGGGGTGAAGTCCAGTGACAAAATCCAATGCAATGTGGGACCAGGGCCGGCTGGGTATTGGCAGAGGTCGTAGATGACCAGCGCTGGCCTGGGTGGAGTTCTTACTTCGTGCACATACCGTACAAGCAGCAATGAAGGCTCGAGTGTCCGCCTCCATCCTGGGCCACCAGAACTTCCGTCGCACAAAGTCAAGGGTCCGAGTAACTCCAGGGTGACAGGTAAGGGGAGACGAGTGAGCCCACTGAAGTACCTGGGAGCGAACAGACTCAGGGACAAACAACCGGTTAGGAGGACCGCTCCCAGGGTCAGCTTGATGATGTTGAGCCTGTCTAACAATCCCTTCGATGTCACATGTAATGGCCGCAATACTGCAGGTAGGAGGCAAGATGGGTTCAGGGTTACTACCAGTATCAACAGCAGAATGAACACGAGACAGGGCGTCAGGCTTGACGTTGCGTGACCCAGGACGGTAAGACAGAGAAAAATTGAATCTCCCAAAAAATAGTGCCCACCTGGCTTGACGGGGATTGAGCTGCTTAGCTGACTGGATGTATGCCAGATTCTTGTGATCCGTCCAAACGATGAAGGGTTGTTCCGCCCCCCTCCAACCAATGCCGCCACTCCTCGAGAGCCAGCTTAACGGCGAGCAGTTCACGATTGCCAACATCATAATTCCTCTCTGCCTGAGAAAGCTTCCGTGAAAGAAAAGCACAGGGATGCAGTTTGTTATCTTCAGGAGAACGTTGTGACAACACCGCACCTACCCCAGTGTCGGATGCATCCACCTCCACGACAAACTGGCGGTCTGGGTCCGGCTGCATCAGAATGGGAGTCGAGGCGAAGCGATGTTTCAGTTCTTCGAACGCTGATTCGGCCCCTTCATTCCAAGCGAACGGTAGTGAGATGGAGGTGAGAGCGGTGAGTGGTGCCGCAATGCGGCTGTAGTCCTTGATGAACCTCCTGTAGAAGTTCGCAAACCCCAGGAATCGTTGAAGTTGTTTGCGGGTGGAGGGGGCTGGCCAGTCCGTGACCGCAGAGATCTTAGCTGGGTCCATCCGCAACTCCCCCTGAGCTATTATGTAACCCAAAAAAGAGGTCTCAGACACATGAAATTCACATTTCTCCATCTTCACAAATAGTTTGTTCTCCAACAACCTTTGCAACACCTGGCGCACATGCAGTTCATGTTCCTGGGAGGACTCTGAGAAAATCAGGATATCATCCAGATAGACAAAAACAAAACGATTCAACATGTCCCGAAGGACATCATTCACGAGTGCCTGAAAAACAGCAGGGGCATTAGACAAACCAAAAGGCATGACCAGATACTCAAAATGTCCCAAGGGTGTGTTGAAGGCAGTCTTCCATTCATCACCTTTACGAATGCGCACCAGGTGATACGCATTACGTAGATCCAGTTTCGTAAAGATGGTAGCACCATGAAGGAGGGGAAAAGCAGAATTAATCAAAGGCAGAGAATACTTGTTCTTAATGGTGATGTTGTTAAGTCCACGGTAATCAATACAGGGTCTGAGGGTCTTATCCTTCTTTCCAACAAAAAATAATCCTGCTCCTACAGGTGACGAGGAAGGACGAATAATACCTGCCGCCAAGGAGTCCCTCATGTAGTTCTCCATAGCCTCCGTCTCCGGGCGGGAGAGATTGTACAGGCGACTGTTAGGGAGAGGGGCTCCTGGCTGGAGGTCAATGGCGCAGTCGTATGGCCGGTGAGGTGGAAGAGAAGTAGCTCTGTGTTTGCAGAAAACGGATGCCAGGTCATGATACACGTCAGGAACAGCAGAGAGATCCGTGGACTCCAGTGGAGGTTGAGGCACAGTGCTGGCTGGGGTCTGAGCAGAACACAAACAGTTCACATGACAAAATGTGCTCCATGAAACAATTCTACCTGTCACCCAATCAATGTGTGGATTGTGTCTTATGAGCCAGGGGATACCAAGGACCAGGGGGGTCTGTGGGCAGTCAATTATGTGAAATTGAATGCTCTCCTGATGATTACCCGACACTCGGAGACAAACAGGGACAGTCTGATGAGTAATACGGGTCAACAATTGTCCATTTAGACCCTTAGCCTGCAGCGGACGGTCCATAGGAACAGTCTCTAACTCCATTTGTTGAGCCAACTCTCGATCCAAAAAGCTTTCATCGGCACCAGAGTCAACCAGCGCACTAACAGGGAAATCCTGGACCTGCCACTGGAGGGATGCCTGGAGCAGAATGCGGGGAGAAGAGGAAGAATCCGCTGTTCGGCTCACCAAAACTTCTCCCATTAATGATGAGCCGGCCCTTTTCCCGGACGAACTGGGCAGGAAGGAACGAAATGACCAGCTTCTCCACAATACAGGCAGGCCCGAACCTGAATACGACGTGCACGCTCCTCTGAGGACAACCGTGCACCCGACCCACCTCCATGGCTTCGGGTTCAGTGCTCCTCGTATCGACTCGGGAAGACTCGGCCCTCTCCGTAGGGAAGAGGCGGGGAGGAGTTGGTTGACGACAGACAGGTTGCTTGGAACTAACACTCCTCTCCCGGCGGCGCTCCCGAATCCGATTATCCAACCGGATGGTGAGTGAAAGAAGGTTATCCAGCGTAGGCGATTCATCATATGACACCAATTCATCCTTCAAAGTCTCAGACAAAGCATTAATGAACACTCCTTGTAATGCCTCGTCATTCCAACCACTCACTGCCGCTAACGTCCGAAACTCCACTGCCATCTCCGCCACACTGCGAGACCCCTGCCGAAGAGACAACAACCGTTTAGCAGCCTCCTTGCCCCGTACGGGGTGGTCGAAAACCTTCCTCATCTCAGTGGTGAAGGCAACGTAAGCGTTGCAAATGTCCGACTGACTCTCCCAGACCGCGGATCCCCAGGAACGAGCGGAACCGCTAGTAGAGTTGATAAGGTAGGCAATACGGGCTCTCTCTGAGGCGTAGGTGAGGGGCTGTTGTTCAAACACTAGCGAGCATTGAGTCAAAAATCACCACAGGTTCCCATGTTCCCGTCATAGCGCTCTGGAGCAGGAACAAAAGGCTCTCTGATCTGGGCTGGAGGAGCAGTTTGTATGCCATGAACGAGGGGTGCATTATTAATTTGGGTAGTAAGGACAGACACTTGATGGGTGAGTAACTGAATCTGATTAAACAGCATCTGACTGTTCTCAGAAATAGTCTTAAACAAAGTATCATGTTGGCCAAGTAAAATGCCCTGATTGGCTATGGCAGTCCGAATTTGAGTGCACTCTGGGTTGGTATCCGAGCTACAGTCTGCTGGGTTCATCATGGTCAGATCATACTGTCATGATTAAACTGGATTGAACCCAAATGCAGACAACTACACCGAGCCAGAGAAGGTTTAACAGGTTCATTTACAATGTTCAATTTGTCCAGGTTTCCAATAATAGGGGAAGAGCAAGTCCAGGTTACAGGGAGGGTAACAGATCCAGGTCAGAGCAGGTGTGGTACCGTAATGTCCTAGTGTCCGTGGTGAGTCCAAAAGGGAGGTCCGGTAGTGGAAAGCAGGATGGTGGTGGCAGGAGTGAAGCGGAGGCAGGAGTCAGGTTCCAATAATATGGTCGTCTTGACTATGATCTGACGATGAGTGGCAAGTTTGACCGGGTCTTAAAGGCTGAGGTGATTATGGTGAATGAGCTGCAGCTGGAACCCTGACTCCCGCACACCAGACTTCACTCCTGCAATCAAGGACAGACAGAGGGGAGGGGAAGAGCAGAGAGAGAGAGCTACCTAGCAGCAGTAGGCCTAACAGGAATACCCATCCACGACCCATTTTCAATGCCCTGGCTGAGGGAAGGAGGTTCTCACCCAAGATTTGACGGTACATGGCCCCGTCCATTGTCCCTTTGATGCGGTGAAGTTGTCCTGTCCCCTTAGCAGAAAAACACCCCCACCATGTTTGACGGTGGGGATGGTGTTCTTGGGGTCATAGGCAGCATTCCTCCTCCTCCAAACACGGCGAGTTGAGTTGATGCCAAAGAGCTCGATTTTGGTCTCATCTGACCACAACACTTTCACCCAGTTCTCCTCTGAATCATTCAGATGTTAATTGGCAAACTTCAGACGGGCCTGTATATGTGCTTTCTTGAGCAGGGGGACCTTGCGGGCGCTGCAGGATTTCAGTCCTTCACGGCGTAGTGTGTTACCAATTGTTTTCTTGGTGACTATGGTCCCAGCTGCCTTGAGATCATTTACAAGATCCTCCTGTGTAGTTCTGGGCTGGTTCCTCACCATTCTCATGATCATTGCAACTCCACGAGGTAAGATCTTGCATGGAGCCCCAGGCTGAGGGAGATTGACAGTTCTTTTGTGTTTCTTCCATTTTCGAATAATCACACCAACTGTTGTCACCTTCTCACCAAGCTGCTTGGCGATGGTCTTGTAGCCCATTCCAGCCTTGTGTAGGTCTACAATCTTGTCCCTGACATCCTTGGAGAGCTCTTTGGTCTTGGCCATGGTGGAGAGTTTGGAATCTGATTGATTGATTGCTTCTGTGGACAGGTGTCTTTTATACAGGTAACAAGCTGAAATTAGGAGCACTCCCTTTAAGAGTGTGCTCCTAATCTCAGCTCGTTACCTGTATAAAAGACTCCTGGGAGCCAGAAATCTTTCTGATTGAGAGCGGGTCAAATACTTATTTCCCTCATTAAAATGCAAATCAATTTATAACATTTTTGACGTGCGTTTTTCTGGATTTTTTTGTTGTTATTCTGTCTCTCACTGTTCAAATAAACGTACCATTAAAATCATAGACTGATAATTTCTTTGTCAGTGGGCAAACGTACAAAATCAGCAGGGGATCAAATACTTTTTTCCCTCACTGTATGTCTGCTTGTTCTCATGTTGTCTTTTTGGTCTTGTCTCCATCACTCCTTCTGTGCTGTGCACCTTCCCATTTACGCCAGAAATCTTTATATAATGACGAGATGCACATGTCTCCGCCCTAACAATATGAGTTGTTGTCCCAAAGGCGGGAAGGTCCAAAATAAGCCCATAGAAAAGCAATGGGCTTATTTTGAACAGATTTGAGTGAAACCTCTCGCTTCACCTCTTCCTCTTCTTTACACACAAATGACATTTTAATTCAGGCTGTAACACAACAAAATGTGGAAAAAGTCAAGGGGTGTGAATACTTTATGAAGGCACTGTATATATTGCCAGTGGTCCTGAGGAGCAGATGACAAGGACAGGCAGCTAATTAGGATAGATGGCAGCTATCAGGTGACTCCTAACAGTTGTGGCATGAAGGCTCTGGTATCAAATGTGTAGTTAAGGAGCAGAACAATGTACAAACATGTCAGCATTTGACTTGTTGAAATTATTCCGATACTAGCAGGTGAAAAGCCCCTTTGTTACAAGCACATCTCTTTGTATATACTTGGACAGGGCTCCTGACCAATTCTGCTATTTTCTGTGTTTTTCTTTGCGCTTATTTTTCTACATAATGTTTCATCCATCATTTTGTATGACCGAAAACAGACATCAGAACAGCTTCTGGACATCAGAACAGCTTCTGGACATCAGAACAGCGATCACTAACCTCGATTTGGATTAAGATTTCTACTTCAACAAGTGGGCGGTGCAGGACATACTGCTTACTGCACTATCCTATCAACGGACCTGAATAACTGTAATATCCTGTGTTTCTCTGAGTCGTGGCTGAACAAGGACATGGATAATATACACAGAGTGTACAGAACATTAGGAACACCTTCCTAATATTGAGTTGCACCACCTTTTGCCCTCAGAACACCCTCAGTTCGTCGGGGCATGGACTCTAGAAGGTGTCAAAAGCGTTCCACAGGGATGCTGGCCCATGTTGATTCCAATGCTTCCCACTCAAGTTGACTGGATGTCCTTTGGGTGGTGGACCATTCTTGATACACACGGGAAACTGTTGAGCGTGAAAAACCCAGCAGCGTGCAGTTCATGACACACTCAAACCGGTGCGCCTGCCACCTACTACATTACCCTGTTCAAAGGCACTTACATTTCTTGTCTTGCCCATTCATCCTCTGAATGGCGTCATACACAATCCATGTCTCATTTGTCAGAAGGTGTAAAAATCCTTCTTCAACCTGTCTCATTCCATTCATCTACACTGATTGAAGTGGATTTAACAAGTGACACCAATAAGGGATCATAGCTTTCACCTGGATTCACCTGGTCAGTCTATGTCATGGAAAGAGCAGGTGTTCCTAATGCTTTGTACACTCAGTGTACATCTAGATGGTTTTTCTATGCATCAGCAGGATCGAAGGGCAGCCTCGGGTAAGCTCAAGGGAGGAGGTGTGTGTCTCTTTGTTAATAGCTGGTGCTCTCTAACATTAAGGAAGTCTCGCCTGAGTTAGAATAGCTCATGATAAACTGTATAATATACTATTTACCAAGAGAGTTTCCTCTATATTTTTCATAGCTGTCTATAAACCACCACAAACTGATGCTGGCACTAAGACCGTACTCAACGGGCTGTATAGGGCCATAAGCAAAAAAGAAAATGCTCATCCGGAGGCGGCGCTCTTAGTGGCTGAAATCCGTTTTACCTCATTTCTAACGGCATGTCACCTGTGCAACTAGAGGAGACAAAACTCTGGAGCTCCTTCACTCCACACAGAGAAACACATACAAAGCTCTCCCTCGCCCTCCATTTGGCAAATCTGACCAAAACTCTATCCTCCTGATTCCTGTTTACAAGCAAAAACTCAAACAGGAAGTACCAGTGACGTGCTCAATACAGAAGTGGTCCAATGAAGTGCATGGTAAGCTACAGGACTGTTTTGCTAGCACAGACTGGAATATGTTCCGGGATTCATCCGATGGCAATGAGGAGTTTACCACATTAGTCACCGGCTTCATTAATAAGTGCATCAACGACGACATCCCCACAGTGACCGTACGTACATATCCCGACCAGAAGCCATGGATTACAGGCAACATACACACGCCTGAGGTAGAGTATCTCATGATAAGCTGTAGACCAAGAGAGTTTTCATCTATATTCTTCGTAGCTGTCTATTTACCACCACAAACCGATGCTGGCACTAAAACCGCACTCAATGAACTGTATACGGCCATAAGCAAACAGGAAAACGCTCATCCAGAGGCAGCGCTCCTAGTGTTCGGGGACTTGAATGCAGGGAAACTTAAATCTGTTTTACCTAATTTCTACCAGCATGTTAAATGTGCAACCAGAGGTAAAAAAAACTCTAGACCACCTTTACTCCACACAAAGGGACGTGTACAAAGCTCTCCCTCGCCCTCCATTTGGCAAATCTGACCATAATTATATCCTCCTGATTCCTGCTTACAAGCAAAAACTAAAGCAGGAAGCACCAGTGACTCGGTCAATAAAAAAGTGGTCAGATGAAGCAGATGCTAAGCTACAGGACTGTTTTGCTAGCACAGACTGGAATATGTTCCGGGATTCTTCCGATGGCATTGAGGAGTACACCACATCAGTCACTGGCTTCATCAATAAGTGCATCGATGAAGTCGTCCCCACAGTGTACGTACATACCCCAACCAGAAGCCATGGATAACAGGCAACATCCGCACTGAGCTAAAGGGTAGAGCTGCCGCTTTCAAGGAGTGGGACTCTAACCCGGAAGCTTATAAGAAATCCCGCTATGCCCTCTGACGAACCATCAAACAGGCAAAGCGTCAATACAGGACTAAAATCGAATCGTACTACACCGGCTCTGACGCTCGTCGGATGTGGCATGGCTTGCAAACTATTACAGACTACAAAAGGGAGGCACAGCCGCGAGCTGCCCAGTGACACGAGCCTACCAGACAAGCTAAATTACTTCTATGCTCGCTTCGAGGCAAGTAACACTGAAACATGCATGAGTGCACCAGCTGTTCCGGGCAACTGTGTGATCACGCTCTCCGTAGCTGATGTGAGTAAGACCTTTAAACAGGTTAACATTCACAAGGCTGCAGAGCCAGACTGGTTACCAGGACACGTACTCGGAGCATGCGCTAACCAACTGGCAAGTGTCTTCACTGACATTTTCAAATTCTCCCTGTGCCTAAGAATGTCAAGGTAACCTGTCTAAATGACTATCGCCCCGTAGCACTCACATCTGTACCCATGAAATGCTTTGAAAGGCTGGTCGTGGCCCACATCAACACCATTATCCCAGACACCCTGGACCCACTACAATTTGCATATCGCCCCAACAGATCCACAGATGACCTATGTGAGAATGCTGTTCATTGAAAACAGCTCAGTGTTCAACACCATAGTGCCATCCAAGGTCATCACTAAGCTAAGGACCGTGGGACTGAACACCTCCCTCTGCAACTGGATCCTGGACTTCCTGATGGGCCGCCCCCAGGTGGTGAGGGTAGGTAACAACACATCCGCCACGCTGACCATCAACACGGGGGCCCCTCAGGGGTGCGTGCTTAGTTCCCTCCTGTACTCCCTGTTCACCCACGACTGTGTGGCAGTGTACGACTCCAACACCATCATTACGTTTGCTGATGACACGACGGTGGTATGACTGATCACCGATGACGATAAGACAGCCTATAGGGAGGAGGTCAGAGACCTGGCAGTGTGGTGCCAGGGAAACAACCTCTCCCTCAATGTCAGCAAGACAAAGGAGCTGGTATTCATAGTATAGTTTCTGGTATGGCAACTGCTCGGCCTCCGACCGCAAGGCACTACAGAGGCACTACAGAGGGTGATGCGGATGGCCCAGTACATCACTGGGGGCAGGCTTCCTGCCATCCATGACCTTTATACCTGTCGGTGTCAGAGGAAGGCCCTAAAAATTGTCTCCAGCCACTGAAGTCATAGACTGTTCTCTCTGCTACCACACGGCAAGCGGTACCGACGCACCATGTCTGGAACCAACAGGAACCAGAACAGCTTTTAGTTAACCAAATAGCTACCCGGACTATCTGCATTGATCCTTTTTGCACAAACTTTTTTGATTCATCACATAAGCTGCTGCTGCTGTTTTATCTATCCTGTTGCCTAGTCACTTTATTCCTAATTACATGTACATTTCTACCTCAATTACCTCGTACCCCTGCACATCGACTCGGTAATGGTACCCCGTGTATACAGCCAAGTTATCGTTACTCATTGTGTATTTATTATTACTTTTATTATTACGTGTTATTACTTTTCTATTATATCTCTATTTTCTTTCTCTCTGCATTGTTGGGAAGGGCCTGTTAGTAAGCATTTCACTGTTAGTCTACACCTGTTGTTTACGAATCATGTAACAAATAACATTTTATTTGAAATTTATTTTATTTGTAACTTACGGGTCTTTGTTAGGAATGCCTTGCTTGTGGATGTAGCTTTGCCAGATTGAGGTTCACAGAGAAAAATGACAAAAGTAATTGTATGTGTGTGTTTGTTATTTCAAAGCATAATTCATTAGGTTCCATGCTCACGCTGGCCAATAAAAGTGGATGAAACACATTTTTCACTAAGCGGGTAAAGACTGGTCATCCCTCATCCAGTCACATTCTCTGTTCTCTCCAGTAATCATTCCTAGTAGACAACACGCTAATATTGATGTATTGTAGACAGATGGTTACATTCTCTGGTCTATTGAGAGATCTGCCGCAGTCCTCTGACTAACATAAATAAAGTGTGACTCACGGGGTGCATCTCAATAGTCAGAAGTGTCTTTCTTGGTCTCCTTTCCCTTATATGTGAAAACTGCAATCGGGGTGAAATCAAATTCCTGCAATTTTAGGTATCCCATATTGATTTCACCTATTCTTTATTTTCAGTGCAGATGATGGAGAGGAAGCGGGTGAAAACTATTGAGCTGCACCCTCAGACAGTACAGTAATGTGTTGTTTTTGTTGATTTCGTGGTGAGAGGGAGGGCCAGTGGGGTTGTGTGCAGGTCAACAGACTGCAGCTCAGAGGGAATCTCCCTAAAGCTCATAGGGCGTATCTCGTTATCCAGAGGCACCCACAGCCGGAGGCCCCCACAGCCACAGGCACTAAAGTGAACTCTGGGTAAACTCTGGTGTGACGAAGGAGATAGTCGCTCTGGGTTAGGATTAGATATAGATATTCATTCATGTATCATAAAACAGGAGGGAGGGATGCACTCCAAAAACTGTTCTTTGAAAACAAAACATTTTTGTGAGTGCATTTCCCATTTCTGATACTTTGATATCTGTAGCTTTGTGGCCTCTGTTCTCTTAGGCCTTTGGATTCCTTACAGATTATAGGCTGTGGACTTTTATCTCCGGATGGTTTTCGTGGCGACCAGCCTTCTGTGAGGTGAAGTGGGTGCATTAAGAGTCAGTCTGCATGGCGGTCTCTGCAGTGCGTTCGGGGGGGATGACAGGGGTATGACAGGGGGGATGACAGGGGACCTGTAGAGAGACCACTGAGGCAGCTGGGGGGGAGGATGACAGGGAGGAGGCCGAGGAGTAGGAGTCAGAGCCCAGGGAGGATGACGGAGGCCCGCCATTGGACACTGCATGGGGAGGAAGAGGGACTATAATTTAGAAACAGCAGCTGGAGATTAGAAAAAATATTTACACTGTTTCAATACTAAAGAACAACTAGTTCCCATCACACAGTCCACCAGTTAAACATATAAACGCAACATGCAACAATTTCTAAGATTTTACTGAGTTACAGTTTATATTTAAATAAATTCATTAGGGCCTAATCTACGGATTTCACATGACTGGGCAAGGGCGCAGCCATGGGTGGGCCTGGGAGGGCATAGGCCCACCCACTTAGGAGCAAGGCCCACAGGCCCAGCCAATCAGAATGAGTTTTTCCCCACGAAAGGGCTTTATTACAGACAGAAATACGCCTCAGCACCCCCTCAGACGATCACGCAGTTGAAGAAGCCGGTTGTGGAGGTCCTGGGCTGACGTGGTTACATGTGGTCTGCGGTTGTCAGGCCGGTTGGACATACTGCCAAATTCTCTAAAATGACGTTGGAGGTGGCTTATGGTAGAGAAATGAACATTCAATTATCTGGCAACAGCTCTAGTGGACATTCTTTCAGTCTGCATGCCAATTGCACGCTCCCTCAAAACTTGAGTTTTGTTGTGTTGGGTGACAAAACTGCACATTTTAGAGTGGCCTTTTATTGTCCACAGCACAAGGTGCGCCTGTGTAATGATCATGGTGATTATGCCACACCTGTCAGGTGGATGGATTATCTTGGCAAAGGGGAAATGCTCACTAACAGGGATGTAAACAAATTTGTGCACCAAATTTGAGAGAAATAAGCTTTTTGTGCGTATGGAAAATTTCTGGGATCTTTTATTTCATCTCATGAAACATGGGACCAACACTTTACATGTTGCATTTATTTTTTTGTTCAGTATACATAACACTCATCACATTTTTCACACTGTCATAGTTTTGGTACAGACTGACATCTGGCTGAACTCACTGTCTCAGCTAATCCCACTGGCTTTAACTACAGTACAGAGGTACAGAGGATCAATCCAACTACATGAATCATCAGGAACAATCATAGATGGCTCAGTAACCTCAGATCCCAGCAACCTAAATACACCCAGGGTATGTCCCAAATGGCACCCTATTCCCTATATAGTACACTGAGTAGGGAACAGGATGCCATTTGGGACGCAAACCCATTCAGCCACCCTCCTGTCGTAACAAGCCGCGCCCCAGACTGCTGCTCTGTCTCTGGGCACACAGCACTAATCTGGGGCTATTTCCAGACGCACTCATATTAAGCAAAAAAGCAGAGGATCAGATCTGGGGACTGTGATTGACAGCAGAGGATTTAGTTGCAGTGATGTGGCCGGTGCTCTACTTTAGACGTGTGTCATGTTATGGGTTTGCTTGTAATCATTAAGGAGTGGGGAGATTTTCAGGATAAAAAAGAAAAGAAATGGAGCTAAGCAAAGGCAAAACCCTAGAGAAAAACCTGGTTCAGTCTGCTTTCCACCAGACACTGGGAGATTAATTCACGTTTCAGCAGGACAATAACCTAAAACACAAGGCCAAAATCTACACTGGAGTTGTGTTGTGACATGACTTTCATTAATATGATGACTGTTATTTATCGAATCAACTAATTATGTTTAATTGTTACTCGATTAAATTAATCATGTAACAATTAACTCATTTGGATTTGGGGCACCACGTAATAAGTTGTTTATAGAGTTACCAGCTCCCAAATTAAACTCTAAAGGTCTTTACCTATCAATATGTATAAAACAGTCAACGTATCAATCAATACCTCTTATCAGTCTCATTCTGAATGGTCGTAGTCTTCTTGGATCTGCATGAACCCCAGCTTTACTTATGATTCAGTACTACCCAAATTGGTTTAATTATTTATCTACTAGCTAACTGAATAATAACACAGAATAACATACACATGAAACATGAGAAAAAGTCCCGAGCGGACTAACAACACATGACTGCTTGGTTATCAAAAGAGGAAGGGGTAAGGAAGATAGAGACAAACTTATCATTGATACATTTGGAAACTACCCTCAAAGTAATCATAATACTTTGCTCACGAACCACCGCCCTTTTGGGGTAAGAAATCATGAATGTATTTACGTGTATTTACATTTACGTCATTTAGCAGACGCTCTTATCCAGAGCAACTTACAAATTGGTGCATTCACCTTATGATAGCTAGTGGGACAACCACTTAACAATTTATTATTTCTTTATTTTTTTTAAATAATTTTTTTTTGTATTAATTTTTTATCCTATTTTTTAATATTTTTTGTTTATTTTATATTTTTCCAATTTTTTTATATTTTTAATTTAAAGTTTATATTTATAATTTTCATTTGTTTTCTATATATATATATATATAGGTTTTGTATTTTTTATTATTTACTTAATTTTTGTAATAATATGTTTTGTCTAAAAAAAAAAATGTTTGTGGGGGTGGGTAGGGGGGGGTAGAAGCATTACTTTTATACTATCCCAGGTGTTCCTTAAAGAGGTAGGGTTTCAAGTGTCTCCGGAAGATGGTCAGTGACTCCGCTGACCTGGCGTCGTGAGGGAGCTTGTTCCACCATTGGGGTGCCAGAGCAGCGAACAGTTTTGACTGGGCTGAGCAGGAACTGTGCTTCCGCAGAGGTAGTGGGACCAGCAGGCCAGAGGTGGAAGAACACAATGCCCTCGTTTGGGTGTAGGGACTGATCAGAGCCTGAAGGTAAGGAGGTGCCGTTCCCCTCACAGCTCCGTAGGCAAGCACCATGGTCTTGTAGCAGATGCGAGCTTCAACTGGAAGCCAGTGGAGTGTGCGGAGGAGCGGGGTGACGTGAGAGAACTTTGGAAGGTTGAACACCAGAAGGGCTGCAGCGTTCTGGATGAGTTGTAGGGGTTTAATGGCACAAGTAGGGAGCCCAGCCAACAGAGAGTTGCAGTAATCCAGACGGGAGATGACAAGTGCCTGGATTAGGACCTGTGCCGCTTCCTGTGTAAGGTCGGGTCGTACTCTGCGAATGTTGTAGAGCATGAACCTACAGGTTCGGCTCACCGCTTTGATGTTAGCGGAGAACGACAGGGTGTTGTCCAGGGTCACGCCAAGGTTCTTTGCACTCTGGGAGGAGGACACAACGGAGTTGTCAACCGTGATGGCGAGATCATGGAGCGGATATGCATATAGAAGCAAACCGGGTGGACATTATGAAAATGATCGGAGAGGTTGAGAGTAGTAGAAGTTCAGGAGAAAAAAACAAACAAAATATAATTATTGTAAAATTGACTGTGTCCATAAAATGTATATAGTAAGTATAAGCTGGAAGTAGAGGCCTAAGCATTGTTGTTCACTAGTTTACATTTACATTTTCGTCATTTAGCAGACGCTCTTATCCAGAGCGACTTACAAATTGGAGAAAGGGTGGTGGGGTTGGAAAGTAATAAAGACTGTGGTCCCAGCTTTCTTCAGGTCATTGATCAGGTCCTGCCGTGTAGTTCTGGGCTGATCCCTCACCTTCCTCATGATCTCGTTATCCAGAGGCACCCACAGCCGGAGGCCCCCACAGCCACATGCACTAAAGTGAACTCTGGGTAAACTCTGGTGTGACGAAGGAGATAGTCGCTCTGGGTTAGGATTAGATATAGATATTCATTCATGTATCATAAAACAGGAGGGAGGGATGCACTCCAAAAACTGTTCTTTGAAAACAAAACATTTTTGTGAGTGCATTTCCCATTTCTGATACTTTGATATCTGTAGCTTTGTGGCCTCTGTTCTCTTAGGCCTTTGGATTCCTTACAGATTATAGGCTGTGGACTTTTATCTCCGGATGGTTTTCGTGGCGACCAGCCTTCCGTGAGGTGAAGTGGGTGCATTAAGAGTCAGTCTGCATGGCGGTCTCTGCAGTGCGTTCGGGGGGTGGGGATGACAGGGGGGATGACAGGGGACCTGAGAGAGACCACTGAGGGAGCTGGGGGGGGGAGGATGACAGGGAGGAGGCCGAGGAGTAGGAGTCAGAGCCCAGGGAGGATGACGGAGGCCCGCCATTGGACACTGCATGGGGAGGAAGAGGGACTATAATTTAGGTCCCAGCTCTCTTCAGGTCATTGACCAGGTCCTGCCGTGTAGTTCTGGGCTGATCCCTCACCTTCCTCATGATCATTGCATGGAGCCCCAGACCGAGGGTGATTGACCGTTATCTTGAACTGCTTCCATTTTCTAATAATTGCGCCAACAGTTGTTGCCTTCTCACCAAACTGCTTGCCTATTGTCCTGTAGCCTATCCCAGACTTGTGCAGGTCTACAATTGTATCCCTGTTGTCCTTACACAGCTCTCTGGTCTTGGCCATTGTGGAGAGGTTGGAGTCTGTTTGATTGAGTGTGTGGACAGGTGTCTTTTATACAGGTAACGAGTTCAAACAGGTGCAGTTAATACAGGTAATGAGTGGAGAACAGAAGGGTTTCTTAAAGAAAAACTAACAGGTCTGTGAGAGCCGGAATTCTTACTGGTTGGTAGGTGATCAAATACTTATGTCATGCAATAAAATACAAATTAATTACTTAAAAATCATACAATGTGAGAAAGGATTTTTGTTTTAGATTTCGTCTCTCACAGTTGAAGTGTACCTATGATAAAAATTACAGACCTCTACATGCTTTGTAAGTAGGAAAACCTGCAAAATCGGCAGTGTATCAAATACTTGTTCTCCCCACTATATGTATGTATGTATGTGTGTATATATGTGTATGTATATATGTATATTACATTTACATCATTTTTTTTTTTATGGGGGGTGGGGGAAGAAGGATTACTTTATACTATTCCAGGTATTCCTTAAAGAGGTAGTGTAGAATGTCTTCCTTCGTTGTTTATCTCTGTTGGACCTTCTATAGGGAAGGGGGTCTGTTGGTGTAAGGCCCTGGTTGTCCACCAGAGGTCACAATGTCCTTCTTCTTAGTTGTCTTGGTCTTGTGTTGTAGTTGTCTTGAGTGTTTTCAGAGCAGATACTCAGATGCACCAATGATTGTCTGAGATGGGATTTTCTCCTTCCCACCTTGTGTCTTTAGTCAGAGTTTGAAGCACAGCTGCAGCCTGGCCAATGTTCAGGTCTAGTCTGGTGAGTTGATCTTCTTCACCTCGGGTTGAGGTTCAAATTTCTAACCATTTCAAACGTGTTCCACTGCTCTGGTATCATGTGAATTCCGTTACCAAGGCTTTTTATGCACTCTGGGTAAAAGGGGCGTTCCATCATGATGGCACGATCTCTGACCTCACTCTGGGCGTGGCTAGTTACTGTGCATAATATAATATAATATGCCATTTAGCAGACGCTTTTAGCCAAAGCGACTTACAGTCATGTGTGCATACATTTTTACGTATGGGTGGTCGCGGGGATCGAACCCACTACCCTGGCGTTACAAGCGCCATGCTCTACCAATTGAGCTACAGAGGACCTCATAGCTTATATGAAAAACTATTATCTCATTAGAATATTAAAATCAAATTCCTAACTTAACAAAAATACTCTCATCATTAATCATATATCTTATACAACATTTGGATGTAAACTTGACAGATAGAGTATGTATACTTTCCAAATTACAGTATTTTCGTTATAACATTTTTATACCATTTTTAATGACATCACAAAATAGACATTCATTTTCCATTCCACACATTCAGATGATAGAAATATTGTTCCAGTATTCAGTTTTTGGATGTAAAAGTTTTGGCGGCAAAAGTCTTCTGGAGACAAAGGGACATTCCTTTACCAATACTGAAGAGCAAGAGGGAGATTCCCCTACTCCCTAATTTATGACAGGGTGTGAGGTGTAAAAACTGGCCCAAATAGAGTATTTTGTGTAGGTCATTGACAAAAAATGACAATTCAATAAATGTTTATCCCACTTTGTAACACAACAAAATGTGGAATAAGTCAAGGGGTGTGAATACTTTCTGAAGGCACTGTATTGTTAGATTTTTTTCTTGGGCGGATGGTCTGGGGGGTGGAACATAATTACAAATAATTTGTAGACTGCAAATTGACCGCAAGAAGCCCAAACAGTTGGTAGAGCATGGCGCTTGCAATGCCAGGGTTGTGGGTTCGTTTCCCACAGGGGGCCAGTATGAAAATGTATGCACTCACTAACTGTAAGTCGCTCTGGATAAGAGCGTCTGCTAAATGAGTAAACATTTAAAATGTAAAACATAATCATTTCAAACCTTGCTTGCATTTGTACATACAGTCGTGGTCAAAAGTTTTGAAAATGACACAAGGCTTGGTCTTCTTCTGGGCCACATCCTGACTGATGGCTGCCCATTCTTGCATAATCAATGCTTGGAGTTTGTCAGAATTTGTGGGTTTTTGTTTGTCCACCCGCCTCTTGAGGATCGACCACAAGTTCTCAATGGGATTAAGGTCTGCAGAGTTTCCTGGCCATGGACCCAAAATGTCGATGTTTTGTTCCCGGAGCCACTTAGTTAACACTTTTGCCTTATGGCAAGGTGCTCCATCATGCTGGAAAAGGCATAGGTTGTCACCAAACTGTTCTTGGATGGTTGGGAGAAGTTGCTCTCGGAGGGTGTGGTGGTACCATTCTTTATTCATGGCTGTGTTCTTAGGCAAAATTGTGAGTGAGCCCACTCCCTTGGCTGAGAAGCAACCCCACACATGAATGGTCTCAGGATGCTTTACTGTTGGCATGATACAGGACTGATGGTAGCGCTCACCTTGTCTTCTCCGGACAAGCTTTTTTCCGGATGTCCCAAACAATCGGAAAGGGGATTCATCAGAGAAAATGACTTTACCCCAGTCCTCAGCAGTCCAATCCCTGTACCTTTTGCAGAATATCAGTCTGTCCCTGATGTTTTTCCTGGAGAGAAGTGGCTTCCTCGCTGCCCTTCTTGACACCAGGCCATCCTCCAAAAGTCTTCGCCTCACTGTGCGTGCAGATGCACTCACACCTACCTGCTGCCATTCCTGAGCAAGCTCTGCACTGGTGGTGCCCTGATCCCACAGCTGAATCAACTTTAGGAGACGGTCCTGGCGCTTGCTGGACTTTCTTGGGTGCCCTGACGCCTTCTTCACAACAATTGAACCTCTCTCCTTGAAGTTCTTGATGATCCGATAAATGGTTGATTTAGATGTAATCTTACTAGCAGCAATGTCCTTGCCTGTGAAGCCCTTTTTGTGCAAAGCAATGATGACGGCACGTGTTTCCTTGCAGGTAACCATGGTTAACAGAGGAAGAACAATGATTTCAAGCACCACCCTCCTTTTAAAACTTCCAGTCTGTTATTCTAACTCAATCAGCATGACAGAGTGATCTCCAGCCTTGTCCTCGTCAACACTCTCACCTGTATTAATGAGAGAATCACTGACATGATGGCAGCTGGTCCTTTTGTGGCAGGGTTGAAATGCAGTGGAAATGTTTTTTTGGGATTAAGTTCATTTTCATGGCAAAGAGGGACTTTGCAATTAATTGAATTCATCTGATCACTCTTCATGACATTCTGGAGTATATGCAAATTGCCATCATCAAAACTGAGGCAGCAGACTTTGTGAAAATTAGTAGTTGTGTCATTCTCAAAACTTTTGACCACGACTGTACAGTACACATACGTACATATCTCTAAATTATTCGGGGAATACTTTGGAACAGATTTCCAAAATAAAAATCCCTTGGAGCTGATTTGCTGGTGTTTTTACAGTATTTTATGTTCAACAACAAAACAAATTAATGTGCTCAGAATTCTTAGGGTCCAAATAAAGTCACCCGCGGGCCAATATCAGGAGACTGTTCTGAGAGCAAAAGTGGGTACAACTCAATATTAGGAAGGTGTTCCTAATGTTTTGTACAGTCAGTGTATTTCATATTTTGTTAATATTAAGACAAATATTTGTGGATTTTTTTTTTATTGTACCTTTCAAGAATCCCTGAGCCCTAAAACAGCAAAAAAAATCTCAGCCTCATGGCATAATGTGTAAAATAGCATAAGATTAGCTATAAAACATCAAGATTCGCTATAAAAACACGTGACCTTCCACTCAGTGAAAGTGTGCGGCTGCTACAGTGGCAAGTGACCCTTATGGACTTGGCTAACCTCACTGCAATTCCACTTGAGGACACGAACGAACGCATGCACACACAAAGACACACACGCGTGCGCATGCACGCACTCACACACACACACAGTAAGAGGGTACAGAGCGAGGTAACCATGTGTGTGTCAGGCACAAACAGGGCAACATTTTGGGTCAAACATAAGTCCTTCTAGACCACTTCTAAGATCCCTACACTTAAGACCACAAAGGAAAGCCGACATTTCGGGTCAAGGAGAAGTCACAGTGGACACCCTCAGAGAGCTTCCACAATGGACTAGGCTGCTGGGCAGGTGTTGGGGGGCGTTTAGCAACCTAACCCGGCTCCTACGTGTGTGATTTTGAGCCATAATGGGGTTCAGCGCGGGACAGAGGAAAGACATAAAACAAGGCTTTTTGCTGAATATAACTTGATCCTGCTGCCTTGTAAATAATGAACGTCGTCACTGGTGTTTTTTCTCGTGCGGAACCCAAGATGAGAGGAGTCAAGTAAGCACAGTGGAATGCGAGGGACTGGGAGCGCACACAAACTCAAATACCCCCCCACACACACACAAACATACAAACACAGAAGAATGCATGGGTTAGGTGCCAGCTGTCTACTTTACTATGATGTCTCTCTCTGTCTCACTCCCCAGCCCAGAAGAGCAGGTGTTGTTTAACGTGTTGCAACATCCATTAATGTTCCAGACAGGTCCGGCTCTGGCCTTTTGGTGGCCCCCCCACCTCACGGGAAAAACATTTTAATGTTGACTGCGGAGATAACATTTTACAATTTCCTGCAATTCTACACATTTTGCAAGGGAGCAGAGAGAAATCTTAGCAATTTTCTGTCAAATTTCATGCAATTCTACTCATTTTGCCATGGGGCAGAGACAAAATCTTTTCAGTTTAATGTTTCTGTTTTAAAGCTAATTTCCTGCAATTCTACACATTTTGCCATGATATCTGAGTGAGTGACTAACAAAATCAATGGGGGCCCCCTGGAGGTCACGACCCCTAGGCACGTGCCCTGCATGCCTGTTCGGTATTTGGCCATGATTAGGGCTGTTATGGTGACTGTATTACCGCCACACCGGTGGTCACGAGTCATGATGGCAGTCAAATTCCACGTGACCATTTAGTCACGGGTAATTAGGCTCCTGCAAGCTCTGATGCTGCTGATGGTCATTAGTAGCCTTTTCAAACTTGCTAACTGCCTGGTACTCAGCACTCTATTGTCCCTCTAATCACTCTGACATCAATGCAAATGTAATCGAAAATCGAATCAAACACTTCATGAGAGCCCATGAGCTCATGTTGCGCAACATTTCTATAGACTATGCAATTGAGTGATGGCCTCTATTAAAAAGAGGACGATCCCATTAGCTTTCTATAGGCTAGGTCTACTATATTTATTTCTCAACTTTCCTAATATTAAGTACATTGCTTCTCTTTACAACAGGTTGGCATGAAAATTAACTACGGGAATAGCGTCCTCCATTTGCTATTTAAGTGCATAAATGACATGTATTTTTTTCCCCTGCCCCTGTTTCGAGACAGGTCCATTCTAAATCAAAACAAATTTCACACATATATTATTTAGTATATGTAAAGACAAGATTAAATCAAGAATAGTCTGATGGGTGACAATATTAGCCTATCACTTGTGAATGATATATTATCACTTGTGAATGATGCCCAGCATAAGGCAAGAAACAATGCCTTTTTTTGCAACTTTTTCAAATCATAGTAACACACCTCATGTAGCCTAGCCCATAGGCCTATATGTTTGATAAGGTTTGTATCACAGCAAAATATAATTTTCACCATAAAAATGCACCTTTATAATAAAAGCATTACATGCATGATCGCATTTGCTGTCACTTTTGAGAATGGTGATTTCCTGCTAATGGAACATTCGTGCTTATAGCCTACTGCCATGTACGCATTGCTGCGCTTATAATGTGAAGAAATAGCCTAATAGTTTATCAACATTTTAAGCTAAACATTCTGATCTGTTGGTCAGCCTCATTACTTAAAAAAGGTGTTTTGATGTTAGTGGTTGTATTAATTTGGGATCTATCACATCCCACAACTGTCCCAGACTATGTTTGGAATATTTATTTATTGCACAGAATAAAATAGGTCAACTTTTGTACTATGGGGGTTAATAGATTGACATAGGCTAATGCTTTTGCTGTTCATTAGGCCTACTCATCTTGTTGGCTGACGAAAAGTAAATGTGGACAGTTCTTCCAATATCTTCAACATGCGCATCGGAATTGGATAAGGACGCACGCAGTTGCGTCCCCAATGTGTCTGTCTTCACTTGTAGCCTGTGAGAAAGACCCGATCACGTGACTAAGAGCCATGTGACTGAGAGGTGCTTCGGAGCGCCCAGCCAGGAGAAGGGAACTATAATTATTATATTCAGCCCAAGGGCACAACTGGCCGCAAAAGGCATGGATTTATTAGCGGGCATTATGGCCACACAAAGGGGATGCCGCTGGGAAATTCGAGGCATTATCAAGTGCTTGTCAAATTGTGAATTTAATACTGATGAAGTGTGTACAACCTGCACAAAAAACAAAGCAGAGCTCATGCGTTTCATGCGTCTTTTTTCAAATCATCATTAGAGTCGCATCATGCAGCCTTAGAATGTATTCAAAATCTAAACAACGTTTGTATCACAACAACAGTACCTATTTCTTTGTTAACCGCTTTGGAGAAAATATCCTTTCTATTTAATTTAGCTATGTTCAATTGTATTCTTCATACTATAAAATAATATAAAATAATGCCACGGAATTCTAAGCAAATCTTGTCTGCTAAATGAACTAGTGTAGCCCACAGCCATTTGGCATAGCCAGATCACAGCCTAACATAAGGACAACTCAGAGTATGCTATTCTGTTCTTCTGAAACAGACCACATTTTCTTCATATCATGTTTCTTTAGACCTGTCTAAAATAAATAATGGATTTATTGTGATGGTGTAGGCTATATTACATGGATTTATTATACTTTTTTTATGTAGATGTTCCAAAGGTCTGCATCAGTGGCTTGTAGGCTATCCTTGGAAGCCAGGAGATGCTAAATGTGTTTATGTTCATTAACGGTCAATTACCATGAGACTGGCAGTTATTTCAATTACCATGAGACCAGCAGTTATTTGGTGATTGCTTGACAATCACCAGCTGACAACATTTCATGACCACTACAGCCCTAGCCATGGTTACTACAAGTTTTGATAACTGGCTACACTAATTTACCAATCTAAAAATGGTTAGCTGACATGGCTAATTGATTGACTGTTGGTGACTGACATAACAAGAGAAAAATTGCTGATGCACAACCAAATTTCGAACTTTCACATTGTGTTTTCTATTATTCTGACTCTCAACAGTAAGTTGAGACCCCGACTGAGTTCCCCCCCAAATTAAATAATGTTGCAGTTTTAAAGCAAGTTTTCTGCAGTTCTACACATTTTGCCATAGGGTGGAGAGAATTCTTTAAAATGTTATAACGAAATTCATGCAATTCTACACATTTTACCATGGGGCAGAGAAAAAAATTAAGTTTTGCAGCTAATTTCCTGCAATTCTATCCATTTTGCCATGACTTATGCCATGTTAATGATATCTGAGTGAGAGTGACTAACTAAATCAATGGGGGCCCCCTGGAGATCAGTCGGTATTCAGTCATGATTACTACAAGTTTAGATAGCTAGCTAGACTAATTTACCAATCTAAAAATTGTTAGCTGACATGGCTAGTTGATTGACAGTCAACTTTCGAACTTGCACCTTGTGTATTCTGCTAGTCTAACTCTCAACAGTAAGTTGAGACCCCGGCCTGGAGCTGGCCCTGGTTCCAGAGTACTTACAGCACCACATTAATCAATTGGTATGAAATGGATCTAACCTATTGGATATAGAGTAAAAGTTTCACATAAAGGGTTAGTGTGTACCACTTTCAACTTGGATGTACTGTATATGCATTTAAGAGAACAGTTTTGATCAGTGTATATGATGGAGAGGAGATAGTATTGATAACAGTCTTAATATACAGTGGGGGAAAAAAGTATTTAGTCAGCCACCAATTGTGCAAGTTCTCCCACTTAAAAAGATGAGAGAGGCCTGTAATTTTCATCATAGGTACACGTCAACTATGACAGACAAAATGAGAAAAAGAAATCCAGAAAATCACATTGTAGGATTTTTTATGAATTTATTTGCAAATTATGGTGGAAAACAAGTATTTGGTAAATAACAAAAGTTACTCAATACTTTGTTATATACCCTTTGTTGGCAATGACACAGGTCAAACGTTTTCTGTAAGTCTTCACAAGGTTTTCACACACTGTTGCTGGTATTTTGGCCCATTCCTCCATGCAGATCTCCTCTAGAGCAGTGATGTTTTGGGGCTGTCGCAGGGCAACACGGACTTTCAACTCCCTCCAAAGATTTTCTATGGGGTTGAGATCTGGAGACTGGCTAGGCCACTCCAGGACCTTGAAATGCTTCTTACGAAGCCACTCCTTTGTTGCCCGGGCGGTGTGTTTGGGATCATTGTCATGCTGAAAGACCCAGCCACGTTTCATCTTCAATGCCCTTGCTGATGGAAGGAGGTTTTCACTCAAAATCTCACGATACATGGCCCCATTCATTCTTTCCTTTACACGGATCAGTCGTCCTGGTCCCTTTGCAGAAAAACAGCCCCAAAGCATGATGTTTCCACCCCCATGCTTCACAGTAGGTATGGTGTTCTTTGGATGCAACTCAGCATTCTTTGTCCTCCAAACACGACAAGTTGAGTTTTTACCAAAAAGTTCTTTTTTGGTTTCATCTGACCATATGACATTCTCCCAATCCTCTTCTGGATCATCCAAATGCACTCTAGCAATCTTCAGACGGGCCTGGACATGTACTGGCTTAAGCAGGGGGACACGTCTGGCACTGCAGGATTTGAGTCCCTGGCGGCGTAGTGTGTTACTGATGGTAGGCTTTGTTACTTTGGTCCCAGCTCTCTGCAGGTCATTCACTAGGTCCCCCCGTGTGGTTCTGGGATTTTTGCTCACCGTTCTTGTGATCATTTTGACCCCACGGGGTGAGATCTTGCGTGGAGCCCCAGATCGAGGGAGATTATCAGTGGTCTTGTATGTCTTCCATTTCCTAATAATTGCTCCCACAGTTGATTTCTTCAAACCAAGCTGCTTACCTATTGCAGATTCAGTCTTCCCAGCCTGGTGCAGGTCTACAATTTTGTTTCTGGTGTCCTTTGACAGCTCTTTGGTCTTGGCCATAGTGGAGTTTGGAGTGTGACTGTTTGAGGTTGTGGACAGGTGTCTTTTATACTGATAACAAGTTCAAACAGGTGCCATTAATACAGGTAACGAGTGGAGGACAGAGGGGCCTCTTAAAGAAGAAGTTACAGGTCTGTGAGAGCCAGAAATCATGCTTGTTTGTAGGTGACCAAATACTTATTTTCCACCATAATTTGCAAATAAATTCATAAAAAATCCTACAATGTGATTTTCTGGATTTCTTTTTCTCATTTTGTCTGTCATAGTTGACGTGTACCTATGATGAAAATGACAGGCCTCTCTCATCTTTTTAAGTGGGAGAACTTGCACAATTGGTGGCTGACTAAATACTTTTTTTCCCCACTGTACATTGTAGCCGTTGCTATTTCAGAAGTTCCTAAATAATTCAGGCCAATTTAGTCAACAGTTATTTTAGTAGCCTATATAGGAATAACTTCAAAGGCGACATTGGCATCTGAAAGCTCAATTGCGAACGATAAGAAGCCCATAAAGCGATTCATAGTAAGACCACTTTATGATTAGGCTTGCGGATCCTAAACATGGACCTAAATACTGTAGGATCCTTAATAAGTCAGAGAGACTCAACTGGGGCACACAAAACATATCACCAAAATTGGCTTGGTATCAAATTATAGATAGTTATTTTGTAAAGACCTAAACAGTAGGCTAAAGTTTACAAACATCTTCCCCATCCACAGTGGAGGCTCGTGGGAGGAGCTATAGGATGACGGGCTCATTGTAATGGATGGAATGGAATAAATGGAACGGAGTCAAACATGTGGTTTCCATATATTTACATTTACATTTACATTTTAGTCATTTAGCAGACGCTCTTATCCAGAGCGACTTACAGTTAGTGAGTGCATACATTATTTTATTTTTATTTTTTCATACTGGCCCCCCGTGGGAATCGAACCCACAACCCTGGCGTTGCAAACGCCATGCTCTACCAACTGAGCTACATCCCTGCCGGCCATTCCCTCCCCTACCCTGGACGACGCTGGGCCAATTGTGCGCCGCCCCATGGGTCTCCCGGTCGCGGCCGGCTACGACAGAGCCTGGATTCGAACCAGGATCTCTAGTGGCACAGCTAGCACTGCGATGCAGTGCCTTAGACCACTGCGCCAATCATATTTGATCTGTTTGATACCGTGCCATTTACTCCATTCAAATCAAATCAAATCAAATTGTATTTGCCACATGTGCCGAATACAATAGCTGTAGACATTACAGTGAAATGCTTACTTACAAGCCCTTAACCAACAATGCAGTTTAAAATATATATATATATATTTTTTTTAAGTGTTACGTAAAAAAAAAAGCTAATAACTAAAGAGCAGCAGTAAAACAAAAGAACAGTAGGGAGGCTATATACAGGGGGGTACCAGTACCGAGTCAATGTGCGGGGGCACCGGCTAGTTGAGGTAATTGAGGTAATATGTACATGTGGGTAGAGTTAGAGTGACTATGCATAAATAATAAACAGAATAGCAGCAGCGTGAAAGAGGGGTATGGGGTGGGGTGGCAGTGCAAATAGTCCAGGTAGCCATTATTAGCTGTTCAGGAGTCTCATGGCTTGGGGGTAGAAGCTGTTGAGAAGCCTTTTGGACCTAGACTTGGCGCTCTGGTACTGCTTGCCGTGCGGTAGCAGAGAGAACAGTCTATGACTAGGGTGGCTGGAGTCTTTGACAAGTTTTAGGGCCTTCCTCTGATACTGCCTGGTATAGAGGTCCTGGATGGCAGGAAGCTTGGCCCCAGTGATGTACTGGGCCGTACGCATTACCCTCTGTAGTGCCTTGCGGTCGGAGGCTGAGCAGTTGCCATACCAGGCGCTGATGCAACCAGTCAGGATGCTCTCGATGGTACAGCTGTATAACTTTTTGAGGATCTGAGGACCCATGACAAATCTTTTCAGTCTCCTGAGGGGGAATAAGCTTTGTCGTGCCCTCTTCACGACTGTCTTGGTGTGTTTGGACCATGATAGTTTGTTGGTGATGTGGACACCAAGGAACTTGAAGCTCTCAACCTGTTCCACTACAGCCCTGTCGATGAGAATGGGGGCGTGCTCAGTCCTCTTTTTTTTCCTGTAGTCCACAATCATCTCCTTTGTCTTGATCACGTTGAGGGAGAGGTTGTTATCCTGGCACCACACGGCCAGGTCTCTGACCTCCTCCCAATAGGCTGTCTCATCGTTGTCGGTGATCAGGCCTACCACTGCTGTCTCGTCGGCAAACTTAATGATGGTGTTGGAGTCGTGCCTGGCCATGCAGTCATGGGTGAACAGGGAGTACAGGAGGGGACTGAGCACGCACCCCTGAGGGGCCCCCGTGTTGAGGATCAGCGTGGCAGATGTGTTGTTACCTACCCTTACCACCTGGGGGCGGCCCGTCAGGAAGTCCAGGATCCAGTTGCAGAGGGAGGTGTTTAGTCCCAGGATCCTTAGCTTAGTGATGAGCTTTGAGGGCACTATGGTGTTGAACGCTGAGCTGTAGTCAATGAATAGCATTCTCACGTAGGTGTTCCTCTTGTCCAGGTGGGAAAGGGCAGTGTGGAGTGCAATAGAGATTGCATCATCTGTGGATCTGTTGGGGCGGTATGCAAATTGGAGTGGGTCTAGGGTTTCTGGGATAATGGTGTTGATGTGAGCCATGACCAGCCTTTCAAAGAACTTCATGGCTACAGACGTGAGTGCTATGGGTCGGTAGTCATTTAGGCAGGTTATCTTAGTGTCCTTGGGCACAGGGACTATGGTGGTCTGCTTGAAACATGTTGGTATTACAGACTCAGTCAGGGACATGTTAAAAATGTCAGTGAAGACACTTGCCAGTTGGTCAGCACATGCTCGGAGTACACGTCCTGGTAATCCGTCTGGCCCTGCGGCCTTGTGAATGTTGACCTGCTTAAAAGTCTTACTCACATCGGCTATGGAGAGCGTGATCACATAGTCATCCGGAACAGCTGATGCTCTCATGCATGCTTCAGTTTTGCTTGCCTCGAAGCGAGCATAGAAGTGATTTAGCTCGTCTTGTAGGCTTGTGTCACTGGGCAGCTTGCGGCTGTGCTTCCCTTTGTAGTCTGTAATAGTTTTCAAGCCTTGCCACATCCGACGAGCTTTGTATGCGTCTCTGTGTGTGGAGTAAAGGTGGTCTAGAGTTTTTTTTCCTCTGGTTGCACATTTAACATGCTGGTAGAAATTAGGTAGAACAGATTTAAGTTTCCCTGCATTATAGGATTCTTTGTTTTCACATGCAAAAGTGATTAATATATTTTATCTCCCTTCTCAATGAAAACTAGTTGGAAATTCAAACATATTTTATGGAAAAGAGATCTTGTATGTTTCTGTATGATGCACCATGCTGCCTTGTTGACAACATCACTGAACAGCGCAGATTACTGTTCGATTTGAGAAGAGCGCTCCTGCCTCACCGCTTTTGCCCGTTCACGTCATGGGCCATGGACCGGTGCCCGGTGGCTCAGCATAATCGAATCCGCCAACAGAGCTGCACAGCCCGCCCATCTGCCCTACCATTGGACACGTGTGGATGGCTTAGGACACATTAGCGCCATCTCATTTGCTCTAGACAGTGACAATTGTCTTGGGAGGTGTAAGCATATTACAGTAAAGAGCCACTGGAGTGTACATTACTTAACTACTCCCAAACTGTAGCTAGTGTATATCCCTCTGTGTTCACAAAGTAGGCAAAAGGCAGGGCTCCTTTTTTACAAGGAGCATGTGTGCCAAAGTTGGAAAGTGTAGGCGCACCTCAAAAAAATTAGGAGCACATTGAAAAATATTTGAGGTATTAAAGCTAGAACTTATTGTAATTGACAAGAATACATGGCTACTGTTCCTGGGTGACAGTGAGAGATGTTATAGTACCATCTTCTGTCTGACTAATGCTATATCATGATAGTAGTATACGATCCCTGATAATGAAGGAAATGTAGGCCAGTAGTCTACTGTAGTTTATAAACTCAGTTATGACTGAAAGCATATTCAGATAACTTGCTAATATAGATTATGTCAATCAATCATGAATCATATGGTGCTGCACACACACATTGTGATGCAAAACATACTACTTATACTTCCCTCTCTTCTTTGTTCAGTTCAAGCTGTTTCCCAAATGGTGGGTGGGGAAGGACCACTGGTGAGTCACAGGATCACTGTGGTGAGTCACACAGTTAGTTTCCACTGGGCTGTGCATGCATAGTTGGTCTGTGGTAGGATTGGAAAATACTATTTTGTTCACCTTGAGTTGAGGGACACATGAACATTTGAAGGCTTGAGGAAGGTCTAGCACCAAAATGTAGCAACGTTGATAGACTGTGCAATGGGAAAACATTATTTAAATTATATATTTATGTCAACAACAGAAAACATGTTTATCTCTTATCTAATCTTGATTTATCCAGGTCAATCTTCTTGAAATAAATATATTTTACTATTTGAGAAGTTTGTTTTGGAAAGTATTTGGCTGGGCAAATACAATAAACCAATCATTTTCCATTTGCCACCAACGCCCAGTGATTCTAGCCAACCTCCCATCGCTATGGAACAAAAGACAAAATGCTGTAGTTCGACACCGCCCTGTTCCGGTTGTCAGTTGCTAGTAACCACAGCCACAAAGTCAAAATTGGCTATATCGTACACATTCATGAAAACAAACATTTGATTTTTGGTCTTAATTTAATGTTAGGGTTAGGCATAAGGTTAGCTATGTGGTTAAGGTTAGGGTCAGGTTTAAAATCAGATATTAAGAAGATCAATTGTAGAAGTAGGCGGGGTTTAGCCATAATTATGACTTTGTGGATGTGGTAACAAGTGACGACCACCCTTTTCTCCTCAGCTTTCTGTTTTCAAGGTAGATAGACTGGCACTGTGTACATCAATCGGTGCGGTGATATCACTGAGAGGTCACAGTTTTACAGGTCTCTGCAAGGTGTATAGTGAACACAGCTGGTGGACATTGAACCGAGGTATGTGTTGGTGCTTTTGTTGGCGGGGTTTGTGCATGCTGTAAATGTGTAGCTAGCGCGAGCTAACCCGAAGACGTTTCTCCTTTCTTTTTCAACGTGGTGACGTGCGCTAGCCATATACAGTAGCTAGCTAACAGAAAAGTCACCATGTTCGTTCACAATAATAGTAATTTAGACCAAGACCGTGTCTGTCAGACTCCCATTCTACTACTTAAATATTTGACAAGCAAACTGAGAAAAGTAGCTAGTTAGCTAAACGTGAGCATGCTAACTTTAGCGAGCTAGCTAATGTCAACTGCACTCACTAAATGTCAAATCGCTGAATCAATGACTTGTCAATAGCGAGATGCTTATAAGTGCAGGTTGATTTGTAGCCATCTATATTCAAGTAATATTAACAATTCAAGCTTGGTACATTTCTGTCTTGGTCTTCCTTTCTCCTTTACTTGTCGTGAGTGTCAGCCAGTGAGTGACGCTGCCAATAGCAATGTCAGAAAGAAGCCCATCTGTCATCTTCTGCACCAGTCACGTACCTTATTGCAATAATGCTTGGGTTCACTTTGTTGACTACAATAGCTATTTATTTTCCCACGTTGTCTTACTGCCATATGTTGACTTGGGTAAAGGGAAGGAAGGTGTTACAATGTATTTGATGGTCAGCTTTGTTGTCCAGTTGGTTTAGATATTAATTTACAAATGATGTACTATGGCGCAATGACGTCTACACAAGTGGGAATTGTATAGTCATATCAATTCAGACATCTGTTTACTATTATGCGAAAACAACTGCAAATTGTTTTTGATGTGTTTAGGTTTACAACTTCATTTGCATAACAAAATATAGGATGCATGCAACTCATTCACTATCCTCTCATTGCACATACCCTAAACATGTTCCTTGATATGTTGCAGGCAGCTAGAAACCACATTCATTTGAAGTAGCAGTAATCATGTTTTGATCCACACAGCAATGAGCTTACTTTGGTAACCTTCAGCTTGAAAGAACTGTTTATCATCTGATTACCTAGGAAACCAAACATCATGATAACTCCAATGGCTGAAAGCTAGGCTATTCATGCCTCAGTTTGTTTATTGTTGTACTGCCAGGCTCTGATATAGCTTTGGTCAGATGATTCATTGCCTAGATATGCATGTAAAAGACAGCCAGAAGGCCTATTTGCAAACTGAGTGCTGGACTGCTCGTCATTCAGGTTAAGTTTGGGCCTAAAATGCTGAAAGAAGGTTCAGGATGGCCACGTAATTCACTTCAATAATGCTGATGCAGTTTGGAGCAAGCTCCATAGTCAGAGAATTTGGTTAATGCCTGACTTTCTGTATATAACAACAACACTACACCGTTACCTTCATACAATGACCAGTTGGTTTAAATAGAAACAGCCCTGATGATAGCCTCCTTGTCCTATATTATGATTTGAGGAGGATACTAGAGGTGGAGAGGGCCCCTCCAATCAGGAGGTGTGTTTTGGCTGCGGAGCTAGGCTAAGTAGAGGTAGAGAGTTATAAATGGATCAGAGAGGTGGAGGGCTTACCGTGCTATCAGGGCTTAGTCCTAGCTGGGAAGGAGGAGTTATCTTTTATCATTTGCCTTTTGAATTCTGCTGGAGTCACTAGGCTCTATGAGCTGGTTGAATTCATCCACATGGCCTATTTTGTCTTTTCTAATGCTACAGGGCAAATTCTATTTTAAAAAAATCACGTGAGAAAGTCTTTGTCAAATGTGCAGAGAATAATCACATCTAACGAACACTTGTTTCTGTTGTCCGGTGGTCTCATAGTAAACTCAAGGATGTCTCGAGATCTGTCCCTGGACATTAACATCAAGGAGCCGCGATGGGACCAGAGCACATTCATGGGCCGCGCCCAGCACTTCTTTTTCGTCACCGACCCCAGGAACATCCTCAAGTCCTCTAAGACCCTGGAGGACGCACGGGTCACTGTGGAGAACTACAGGTACAGGGGAGGGAGAGGAGAGGAGGTGTAATGGGGGAAGAGAGACAGACACATAAGGGAGGAGGGTGGTTGATCCTGGGAACATTCTAAAGTCCTCTGAGATGCTGGAGGACACACCGGTCTCTGTGGAGAACTACAGGTATGGAAAGGTGGTGGAGTGAGAGATTCATGTGATGGGGGATGAGAGGAGAGGTATGTAGGGGTGGTATGGTGTGGGTTATATTAGAGGGGTGGTGTACTGTGGCCTAAAATATGAAGGGTAAGATGGAAGTTACCCTGGTCCCTGGGGAAGAATTCCTTTTCATTCATGTATGAGCATGGACTCAATCGACAGCAGTGTCTCTAGTCTAAACTGAGGAGTTTAAGGAGCTAGCTAGTTGTCGCCAACCTGATATCTCTCTTCTCCCCCCATGGTGTAATAGGAGAAACAGACAGACCACTAATTAGGCTTGTAGGCTGCAACATCTGTCATACCGGTTTCTCTCTTACATCAGAGATGAACTAAAAACACGAAAATAAGACTAAGACTAAGCTGTGTCTTTGTTATAAAGAAATGCGGAAATGGGCATATTCCATCAAAACAATGTACTTATATTATATTATAGTATGCTTTACGGGGCCGCAGTGGAGAGGGTGAAAAGCTTTAAGTTCCTCAGAGTGCACATTACTGACAACCTGAAATGGTCCAGCCACGCAACGCCTCTTCAACCTCAGGAGGCTGAAGAAATTTGGCTTGGCCCCTAAGACCCTCACAGACTTCTACAGATGCACCATTGAGAGCATCCAGTCGGGCTGTATCACCGCCTGATACGGCAATTGCACCGTCCGCAACCGCAGGGCTCTCCAGAGGGTGGTGCGGTTAGCCCAACGCATCAGCGGGGGCACACTGCCTGCCCTCCCGAATGTCTACAGCATCCGGTGTCACAGGCCAGGAAGATCATCAACGACCTCAGCCACCTGAGCCATGGCCTGTTCACCCCGCTGCCATCTAGAAGGCGGAGACAGTACAGGTGCATCAAAGCTGGGAACGAGAGACTGAAATGGCAAGAATCATACAAGCTAACAGGCGGGCCACAAACAGGTAAATAAGGATGCACAACGGCATCTCGGAGTGCACATCTCGTCGGCCCTTGTCACGGATGGGCTATTGCAGCAAACGACCACACCACTCCTATCAGCTAAAAACGAGAAGCGGCTCAAGTGGGCACATGATCACCAACACTGGACAGTTGAGGAGTGGAAAAACATCGCCTGGTCCGACGAGTCCCGGTTCCTGTTGAGGATTTGCCATAAGCAGCATGAGTCCACGGCCCCATCCTGCCTGGTGTCAACAATACAGGCTGGTGGTGTAATGGTGTGGGGAATGTTTTCCTGGCACACGTTAGGACCTTTGATACAAATTGAGCAATGTTTCTATGCCCCGAAGAATTCCAGATGTTCTGGAGGCAAAGGGGGTTCTGACCCGGGACTAGATGGGTGTACCTAATATATTCCGGACTCTCCGGACTCTGGCATTGCTCGTTCTGATATTTAGTTTTGGGATTTATGTGTATTGTTAGGTATTACTGCACTGTTGGAGCTAGAAACATAAGCATTTTGCTGCACCTGAGATAACGTATGCAAAATATGTGTACATGACCAATATAATTTGATCTGTTAAAACATTGTAGGTAGGGTAAGCTTTAGCCTATATTTATTTTAGCACGTTTCTGTGAATCAAAGATCGCAATTAGTTGCCCTGATGCTAAGAATGTATATGTTTCATTCATGCATTCATTGTTTAGAGGATGTGCTTGTGTCCAGGTTAGGAGTGGTGAAGCCAGGTCTGACAGAAGATGAGCTGTGGAGAGCCAAGTACGTCTATGACTCTGCCTTCCACCCTGACACCGGAGAGAAGATGGTGGTAGTGGGGCGTATGTCAGCGCAAGTCCCCATGAACATGACCATCACCGGCTGTATGCTCACCTTCTACAGGTACCACTGGGTTGGATGACGTTTTCAATTCAATACATGTTAAACACAATTTGTGTATAGTGTAAAGTGCATACATAAAAACAGACACAGAGCAGCATACTACAAGAGGAATAAAAACATTTGATGAGGTGAAATGTTAAGAATGTTGTAGATCGAAATGTAGAGGCACATATCAGAGAGATGCGGCAGGGATATTTCAACATTCTTCATGAGGATTAAATCTCCACCCACACTGTGCTGTGAATGCTGTCGATGGTGCATGCTGTGATGTAATGCTGGCGCTTTCTGGCTTAACTTGATCAAATGCACCATATGGGGAGCTCATCCTCTTCTCTCTTGCTCTATAGTACGCTATGCCAGGAATTTTTCTAGGACAAAAAAGTGCATAGAATCGCGTAAAATAAATGTAGCATGTTAGAATTGTCATTTTACTCACTTAATGGTGTAAACAACCTATGCAGTTAACTTTCCCGAACGGTGTGGTCTCAGCTGAAGACTGGGCTACATGGTAGTGTTCTGTGTGTTAGGGCGGCAGGGCGGCAGGTAGCCTAGTGGTTAAGAGCTTTGGGCCAGTAATCCAAAGATTGCTGGTTCGAATCTCAATGCCGACTAGGTGAAAAATCTGTTGATGGGCCCTTGAGCAAGGCACTTAACCCTAATTGCTCTGGATAAGAGCATCTGCTAAAATGTAAAACATTTTTATTTTTTTATCTTGAGGACATCGGAAAGGAAAATTCCTAAGCCTTTTAATGAGGGTCAGGACACAGCTATTGGCCTTGCAGCGGGTGGATGCCTTGGATTGTTATCATGTTCTCAGTCTGCATACCTTCCACTGGGCCTCTACATCCCTGCTCAGAGGGCAAGACCGGAGTAGCACACTGCAGATATTGTTGTGTGAATGAAAGTGAAGTGCATACAATCATAGTCACACTGTAAATTATGTAAACAGTGCACGGAAATGGATAGCGACATTTTGAGCTGTTTACAAGTCGTGATTTAGCTTTGTTTGAATGATCAATTCAAGCAATCTGCCTCTGAATTAAATATTTGACCTCTGGCCTGCTAGCTCCCCTACCTCTACGGAAGCACAGTTCCCGCTCAGACCAGTCAAAGCTATTTGCTGCTCTGGCACCCCAATGGTGGAACAAGCTCCCCCACGACGCCAGGACAGCGGAGTCACTGACCACCTTCCGGAGACACTTGAAACCCTACCTCTTTAAGAAATACCTGGAATAGTATAAAGTAATCCTTCTATCCCCTCCCCCACCACCCCATAAAAACAAAAAAGGGGTTGTCCCACTGGCTATCATAAGTTGAATGCACCAATTTGTAAGTCGCTCTGGATAAGAGCATCTGCTAAATGATGTAAATGAAATGATTCATGCTTGTTCACACTCTCTCACTTTCCCCCTTTCCTTCTCTCACATCTCTCCTTTCCCTCCCCTTCTCTCCCCCTTCTCCCTCTCACCCCGTCTTGACCCTCTCTCCTCCAGGACGACTCCAGCGGTGGTGTTCTGGCAGTGGGTTAACCAGTCCTTCAACGCTGTGGTCAACTACACCAACCGCAGTGGAGACGCTGCCCTCACCACCAAGTAGGGAATGGGACCACTAACACCACAACCACATTACTAACCCAGCCCTGCTGAACCTGTACTAGGATGCATCGCATAGCCTTAACTAGCTTCCTCTCCTCATCTGCTTTCCTTCATCAGTACTGATCTGAAAGGACATGGATAGGTGGAAGCAAATCCCCGTAACACTTCCCATCTGTTGCTTTCACCTGTCTTCTCTTTTCCTATCGGTGCAGACAAAGGAAAGGAGGCAAGGAGAGAAGACTATAGTAGACTATTGAGATGCACCCCTAGCTCTGTATGGAGGCCTGCAGGGCAAAGCAGAGGCTAGCCAGTGGAACCCCAGTCCACTACACTCCTCCTCTTACAGCGGTATTACACCCCACTCTTTAGTTCAGCATGCTCCTCCATTCCAACTGAAAGGCTGTAGCTGGTAGAGGAAGCAAGGTATTTGCATACGTCTTTCTGGTCTGGGGCCATATGTATCAAGCGTTTCAGAGTAAGAGTGCTGATCTAGGATCATGTCACCCCCCCTGTGCATATAATCCCATGCATTGTGATCTAAAAGGGAGAACGGATCCTAGATTAGCACTCCTACTCTGAGGCTTTTGATACATACAGCCGGTGGTGGAGAGACTGTACAAACCAGGGCTGTATCTCAATAGCTGGTAGCGTCTTCCTCTCTTACGTCTGCACCAATCTGAAAACACATGATCGGTGAAAGGTTTACACTATGTTGCTATCAGATTTCACCTGTCAAATCAGTGCAGATGTGAAGGGAAGAATACAAGGACAGGATTCCACTTTTAGACTATTGAGATGCACCCACTCTAACCAGGACACATGAGGAATGGGAGCCCACGATGCTGGTGCTCCTCAGAAACCATCATGGAACTAGCATGTAAAGACTGGGGGCCATTCATGAATCTCTCTACACAATAATGACTTGAACTGTACATCATCATGTCTTTGCCTGACTTGTCAAGTTTCGGTGTTCAATTAATGTTGCTTATGACTTGACGGCCTTGACTACATTCCGTATGCATTGTGACCTGAGACTTCTGTATTTAGGATCATTCTGTCTGTGTATCAGACTCGACTCTGGTAAATGCCTGGAACGGCTCAGTAAATTGTGAGATGTAAATGTCTGTGTGTGATGTTCTGTCAGTCAGCTGGCTGCAGCGTACGTCAGTGCCACCACAGGAGCCGTAGTCACAGCCCTGGGACTCAAGTCTCTAGCCAAGGTACTGGACTGTCTCTGGATCATCTTAGTTCAAGTTGATTTACACTTCGCACATTTGCTTTGCATTTTTTGGGCGCCGTGAAAAATCTACATTGAAACAAACTCTCTCCCCAGCGCCTTCCAGCCGTCATGAGCCGGTTCGTCCCCTTCTTTGCTGTAGCGGCTGCCAACTGTATTAACATCCCCTTCATGAGGCAGAGGTGAGCTAGAGTTTAGACACCACAACTCTTGAGGTCTTTCTAACTAGGGACAAAGGTTTTCCTTAGCACTATCGTTTTGGTCAGCTCTGAGGGGTTAGGACTGGGTTGCTGTCAAACACTTTTGTTTCAAATTGATTTGCAAAAGAACGTTATACAAGTGAGATTGATTAATATTGCCATGACAGGTTTGGTTGAATTCCATCCTCTCCCTCTTCTTAGGGAGCTGAAGTACGGCATCCCAGTGACGGATGAGAATGGGAACCGGTTAGGAGAGTCAGTCACCGCTGCCAAGTCAGGCATCTTCCAGGTGGTGGTGTCCAGGATCGGCATGGCTGTGCCAGCTATGGGTAAGCACTGTGTTTCACACATGATGGGTTGAACATTGTTTTGTTTTATCTGGTGGGACACAGCGCAAAAAAGTTTGGGAACCACTGGGTAAGGAGTTGACGTACAGTTTCAAACCAGATCAATTGGTCATGTGTAATTTGGTCTGAAACTCACTATCCTCACACCAGTACTTCTGGGAAAGATGATTAGCAAAGCCTCCTTAAAACCGTAGATGACTATCAGAATCAACAATGTGTTGTGAAATAACAGAAATGTTTTCTGTCTGTGTTTGTCTGTCTGTCCACAGCTATCCCCCCTGTGATCATGAACGCCCTGGAGAAGAAAGCCTTTATGAAGGTAATGTTACAACAGCCAGGTGCCTGTCATGCTTTCTACAGCAAATGGGCTTACTGGAGCTGGTTCTACAGTCAGTGTGTGTAGAGGAGAATCTGTGGCGTGCAGCCACTGTTTTACAAGGCCCACCCTATATTTGGAGTTCAAACCAAACTGTATGGTTCAGCCATGTAAAATATGCAACGCAATTTGTTTGGAAATCCAGGCTTCTGTGCCTTGTCTGTCTGTCTATCCTGTGCTGATCCAGTAAATCTCTAGCCTGGTCCCAGATCTGTTTGTGCTGTTTTGACAATGACCATATGAATAAGCAAGATGGCACAAACAGATCTGGGTCCACGCCTGTAAATCGCTGCAATACTGTCAGTGTGAAGTCTGTATACTGTTAAAAAATATATTTAAAAAAGAATGAACAATTGCTTCAGGTTGGTGTCTCTCTCACTTTCTCTCTCACTTTGTTCTCTCCTCAGCGGTTCCCAGTCCTAAACGCCCCAGTACAGGTGGGACTGGTGGGTCTGTGGTAAGTATCTATCTATAGTTAATGTTACAGTAAACAGTTTGTTTGGTACATGTTTCATCCACGTTATCTGTTATAAGTCCTCTCGCAATGACATGCACTGTAAGCAAACTAACCATAACATTTAAAATGGACTGGAGCTCTGAATACTGAACGTCGCGATTGCATACCATGTGTATTGCACGGTTTACTTAAACTCTGGTTGAACAAAACCTCCCGTCTCTCTTTCAGCCTGGTGTTTGCCACTCCTCTGTGCTGTGCCCTGTTCCCACAGAAGAGGTACATTATGGCCATCTGTTATATACCTTAGATATAGACCGTGGATCTGCTTTTCCTACACAACTGTCTAATCAATCATTTTATCTCTCTTTCTGTCTCTCCCTCTCTGTCTCCCCTTCTCTCTCTCATCCTCTCTCTCTCCCTCTCTCTATATAGTTCTATGGCTGTGAGCAGCCTGGAGCCAGATCTACAGGAGAGGATACGACAGAGCAGTCCCCACACTACTACAGTCTTCTTCAACAAAGGCCTGTAGGACGACCCAACCACACACACCACAGACCAGCCCCCTCTGCTGGCTGGAGCCTGCTAGCACAGCTAAGCGGGCAAAGAGAATATTATATTTATGCTTATTTTTGTATTTACCTGTTTGTTTACTATGATGTTTGTTATAGGCTTTAGGATTTGATTTGATTAGGGAGAGATGATGGTGAGGGGTGCGTCTCAGTCCTACAAAGTTGCTTCCTTTCCTTGTCTGGTGTGTTTATCCTCCCAGAGATTGTGGCTGTTTAGTTACTGACTGCTCTACTCCAATCACCACTAACTAGATACGTATTCAACCCCAGAGATAAAAAAAAAAAAAATATCCCCAAAGTGTATTTGTTATTTATTGCCCTTGTGTTTGAGATCGTACCCTTTTGAGCTGTGTGCACTGAAACCCATTCATGACTTAGAAAATAGTTAAATGTAATCTGCTAGATGGATATCCACTCCCTCAAGTTGGCTCAACTGTAGTCTGTAGCACAGGTAGTGAAGGATAACAGTTGGTTTATGAGCACACTAGACTGACCCATTATTGAGTGTACCCCAATGAACTTGACCCAGTTGACGAGCACAGTTTCTTTCTTTCTTTCTTTCTTTCTTTCCCCCTTGGAAGTGCACACACACTGTCCCACCTCAACCCCTCTCAGCCTAGTGCACCGGGAACCCTGTGCGTTTGTGTTATCAAGAAAACCGCTAGAGATGCAATGACACTGCATGAGATTTCAGTAAGCACATCCCCAGTAGCACTGATGACAATGATATGCCAGAAGAAAGGTTTATATAGGACAGGATCTAGGCCTAATGTTTCAGCCCCATATCAAGGCCTTTCATGATTTGAAAACACTTTATGGATGAATTTGGATAGTGTCTGTGCATTTTCAATGGAACTCATGAATAATTGTTGGTGAAATTTGTTCCGTGCATTACTATTGCCATTTGAAGGGGAATGTACTGTATTGTGTCTAAATGTTAAAGGAATTGTATCCATGTTTTGTCCTAACCACCCTGCCACAGCCCCCCGGTCAGTCAGTTTGACGCTCCTGGTGTCTCTTTAGTCATTCTTCTGTTACAACAGAGAAGAAGAAGAGTTGACTTGCAATGGTGACATAGAGACCGAGACGTGTGGTGGGGCCAATTTATGCAATAAGAAGCAAGGGAGTAAAAATGAATCCCAGTCTATTTGATGTCAGCTTTAGATTAATTGTGTTGTGGTGATGTGTGCCAAATAATATAGTTTTATTGTCATAAAACAAAGTTGTGAGAACCAGGGGTCTTAAACTACAGGCCCGCAGACCAAATGTGGCTCCCAAGCTTTTAATGTGGCCCGCGGTTGTCTTAGTAAATGCAGCCCGCGGTCATAAAAGGTTTGAGACCCCAAGTCTTAAAGGAATACGTCGAGATTCTTGCATTTTCTACTTACCCAGATTCTGATGAACTCGTAGATACCAGTTGTATGTCTATACATGCAGTGTGAAGGAAGTTAGAGATATTTCTGCGGGCCCAATGCTAACTAGTGTTAGCACAATGACTGGTAGTCTACATGTACGCTAGCATACGCTTAAAAAAAGGCTTAATTGCTAGAATCTCGCAGTATCCCTTCAACCTTGTGTAAAAGGAAATCATCAGTAGATTGTAGGACAGTTGGAAGTAATGCTTGGATCTTTAGTTCCCGTGTGGAAAATCTGTGCTTAGTTACAGCATCCCTGATCAAACCTGGGCTATAATACAGTATATTAATGTTGTTTAATATACAGCTAGATGTCGAGTGTAGTAATAATATGGTTGTTTAGTAGTCTAGACTATTTCGTACCAACTGAGTTTAACTTTGTGTGGTCGAAATAGAGTATGTACAACAGGCATATTTTTGTGGGATTAAGATGACATAACAGGATATATTTAACAAATAAGGTATTAGAAGATGTTAAACTTCAGGGTGCACTGCTCCATTTCTCCACCAGGTGGCGAAGTTTATTCAACTGGATGTTAGAACAACTATTACACATTTTAATAATAAGATGCCACTTAGCAGACGCTTTTATCCAAAGCGACTTACAGTCATGCGTGCAAACATTTTTGTGTATGGGTGGTCCCGGGGATCGAACCCACTACCCTGGCGTTACAAGCGCCGTGCTCTACCAGCTGAGCTACAGAGGACCATTTTCATTGTGTGTCAGAGTTGACTTTGAATATAGTAGTCAAAACCACCCATCAATATTGGCCCGGCTGATTTTAGTACGTCTCCGTCACGTAGCCTGGTCCCAGATCTGTTTGTGCGGTCTTGCCAGGCTATAGGTCACCTTTTCATCTGTCAAAGTCAGTATTGCATGCCAACCAAACCACTCTGCTTGGTAGTTGTAGTTCACATCTCTCTGAATGAAATCAGAGGATATTTATCCAATGAAGACACTTGTGATCACACTTGTGATAGGACGTCATCAATTGGTCATGAATGAATCTCCTCCTCACAGACTGACACAAACTTGCAAAAACATTTTTTTATCACTATTGTTAGTAATGAATCCGCATAGCCTGGTCCCAGTTCTGTTTATGCAGTCTTGTTTAGTGTGACAATGACCAGGGGATTTCTGTTGCATCTTGGGTAAAAATGTATTTGGCCTGCAATTGGGTGCTGTGTAATAACCAATGTAAAGGGTGGGAGTGTGGGGTACCACTTTCTATATGTGTATGTGTGTGTACTGTTTCTATAATTTGCTTGACAGTGCGTATGATATAAACCAAGTCACAGCTTACTATTATGAGCTTAGAGTAAGTTAGTTATCCAGCACTAGCAGCTGCTAGCTTTCATTATTTTATCACCGCCATTTAGCTTTTCCTCATTTAGTTGTTTTTTGGTCGGGAGGGCAAGGAAATGTGACTAGAACAAAAATGAAACTATAGCCTTTATAGCTAGATTGTGCTGACAGAAACATGCAAGGCTTGAGATTGAAGAAGTAGAAAACGCTCTTTATATGACAAGCCTCTCAGGCTATCCTCATGCTATAACTTTCATATGAAATATATCTCTAGGTTTAGCTTAGGCATGTAAATGTTTTATATATTATTCAATATATCTCTAGGTTAGCTTCGGCATGTCATGGAATTTGGTCTCGGCAGCACATTGAAGCACAACACGACGTCGCTACACTCCATTCATGTTTCATGTCAATGTGTGTCCATGTACAGTAACTCACGGTTATTCACTACATTTACATTTACATCATTTAGCAGACGCTCTTATCCAGAGCAGTACCCATGTAGTTGTCAGTATTGGTGCTCACTACTTGTTCTTTCCCCCTCTCCATTTTGAGTTGAGTTGGAAGATGTTCCGTCACACCTGGACTATGGAAGATGTATTTACTAAGAGCTATAGAATAAAGTGATTGAAATGTCTGAATGAGTTTTCTTTCTCAGGCCAATGACAAACTGTATTGTTCAGGGAGGTGTTCATTAGGCATCAAATGAAGACAAAGTGAATGTTCCACACCATTGTGCCCTGCTGAACGTACCCATTTGAGGGTGGGTCACTCACTCTGCATTGCTCAATGTTTACAGACAGCAGTGCTAGCAGTCTTCCAGCAACAAAGGAGTGGTCCTACAGGCTGACTTAGCTTCATTCAATCCGTAGCACAGAAGACCTGCGTTGTAGCGCGGTTGAAATGTAAAGGGAACGAAGCCTTACTCCCTATAGTACACAAACGCCAACCATGGACTGAGGTAAACTCTCTCCACTTGTTTCGTAGGCCACCTTTGTCCAACAGCCAGTAAAAACAGGGAGGGATTGAAAAACACAAGTAGCAAATCTCTTGGTGCACAGCTACGTAAGCAGAGATAAGCAGCTGAACAGAGAAGTTGTGACTGTATGTTACGGAAACAAACATATCTACTTATGAAAGAGATAATATGTTCAGAATGTTTTCTAGAACATCCTGCCCGTCCAGAGAAGGAAAGAGACGGAGGAGGATGGTGTGACGGTGGTTTATTGTGGTTTGCATCCTCTCTCTCACACCTGCTTCCTGCCAACCTGGCCATAGTGAGTATGTTGAGGCAGTGTGTGTTTGGGTATCAAACCTGCTCCCCTCGTCGCCGAGTTTACAGTCAGGTCTTCATTAATAACACACATTGACCACACACACATTAATTCACAGGTATAACGTGAAACACATTTAGCCAAGTTACTAGACTGACTTTACGTACCGAATACAGATGCACAGAACCATGCATTCCTCAAGTTGAGTTTAACGCCCTTAGAGACTGCAATAAAAGTGTGAAACACTATAGTTGTAGATATACAGTCCCTCTCTCCCAAGAGATGAGTAATGTTCAAGTGTTCTCACAGTTTAGTGCAAGCAGTAAGGTCCCTGATTGAGAATACCTTTATTTAACCAGGTAAGTCATGAGAACACATTCTCTTTTACAATGACAACCTGACCAAGACCTTAAGCCTACAGAACACTGTCTAGTTGGTACAACTTGGTGTTTCCACATCTAGAGAAAAGACATAGGAAAAAGGTCCACCTCGTCTTCCAATGGGCTTATGAGTGAAGGGAGTTAAGGGGGTCAGGATCTTATAAGCAGTGGAGATCATCATTCACCTGAGCATTCTAGAACATTCACATTGTTATTGAGGAAGTGACACATTCTATGATGGACAGAGCTAGCCATAATAGAAATCATGAAAGGTTAGTGCACGAGAACTACAGATACGGAAAATGCCCTTTTCTTCAAGTTTAAATGTCATACACAATTCTAAAACACGTGTATTGTTGTTGGGATAAGGTTCCATTTTGTGAATGGAAAAAATTAACAAAAAAACGAATGCAGGAAATAAACCAGTATTTGTTTCTGAGGACTCTTTTTTTTGTGTTGATCTAATGCTACTAAGTTTGTGAACACAAAACTAACCATCTATTGCACTGGCACAATTCTCTTGGCGGCCTCTAAAACATCTTCATTCTCCACTTTGTTGCCAAACTCCTTCTCCCTGTGCTCCAGAAGAATGCCCTGAGGAGGAAAAAATACACATTCATTTAAAAAAGGGACCTACGTAATACCAAACAAGCTCACAACACAATATAACAACAATGCTGCTGCGCTCTGTCTATTCATTTAGGTTGAACCGTGTTTGTATCCATATTGTCCTGGAGGACTTCCTTCCCATTGTCTCTGCTCATGGCTACTGATTACTAAGGAGTTGACAGCAGATACAAAGTGTGTGTCATCTGCAGCACTGGATCCTTCATGGGTGAGTCTCTACCCTCGTACATGTGTGTTGGCAGTTGGAGACTAAAGGTGTCAGCATGCTTCAGTTCGGCTGGCGTCTAGCAGAGTGTGTGCTCGCATACTCCCTTAATAGACCTCAGCTTGAAAAAACGAGAAAAAAGCAGCACTAGTACAGTTTGTCCATTTTGAGATGCCGTAGGCAAAATAGTCCGAATTAATCTAAGATAACTCAAGAAATCTGTCATTAATTTTGATGTTTTTGCAGAAGAGATCTTAGTCTCCAAATTCTACATTGAAATAATATGTTTGGTGCAGTATTTCTCAATAAAAAAATGTGCATAAAAACAAAGACTTTATTGAAGAATCCCTACTGTTGACCAATCACAGTCGAAGGGGACTTCGGCTACCGACTTCGGCTTGCCTCAAGAAAAAATGTGTGCCCGAACAGCCGAAAAAACCCTTACTGAAGTCCAAAACTAACAAAAACATCACAAAATGTCATAATATATGCACAAACTCTTACTAACTGTTTGGGTTGGGAAGCATGCGGACACCTTAACAGCTCCAGTCAATGATTTCCAGCTGTGGCTGAACCCACTCCATTGATGCACAGCCCTGTGTGTGTTGTACCTGGTTCCCCGCTCCGATGACAAACACGCCTCCCAGGACGAAGCCCTCCCCCAACATGTTGCCCTGGTAACCGGCCTTCCAGGCCCGCATAAAGTTCTGCCACACCCCCAGACGGATGAAGCCCAGCCCCCCCATCTTCCTCTGTAGTGGGCCATAGAAGTGGTGCTGCAACGGACACAAGTAAACCAATCAAAGGACACGAGTAAACCAACCAACCAACCAACCAATCAATGGAGAAAATAAAAAACTCAGGCACAGACAATAGGCATACTATATCGACACATGCTTCAGCTCCTCTGCTTCATAGCAGGCCTGTGTAGAAATCGATTCAAACATGTTCACAGTTCTTTCAGTTGAACGCATTCAGTTGTACAACTGACTAGGTATCCCCCTTTACCTTTCCTTCTTTCAGGCCAGTGCAGATGAAGGAAAAGAGACAAGGAGAGGAAGCCTTTGTTAGACTATTGAGATGTACCCATAGAGTCTGGGTCCGTCTCACCTTCTATAGACTATTGAGATGTACCCATAGAGTCAGGGTCCGTCTCACCTTCTATAGACTATTGAGATGTACCCATAGAGTCATGGTCCGTCTCACCTTCTATAGACTATTGAGATGTACCCATAGAGTCATGGGTCCGTCTCACCTTCTATAGACTATTGAGATGTACCCATAGAGTCATGGTCCGTCTCACCTTCTATAGACTATTGAGATGTACCCATAGAGTCATGGTCCGTCTCACCTTCTATAGACTATTGAGATGTACCCATAGAGTCTGGGTCCGTCTCACCTTCTATAGACTATTGAGATGTACCCATAGAGAGTCAGGGGGTGTTTCTCAAAATGCATACTACCATGCTCCAAGCACGGGAGGTTCGGAGTATGAGTCCAAATCAAAGTATACGAAACGGAGCACACTTCTCGAATGAGTATATTTTAAAGCATGCATCGATGCAAGCTTCAACGGAAAGTATGCAAAGAAATATGATGCAACGACATAAAAAGTGATGCAACATTTCTTGAAATCAATGCCGGACATTATTTGAGCTGAAGCGAGAGAAAATACACTCTCATCCTCACAAGAACGTACTCAAGAGAACGTGGTTGGAGAATGCACTCGGAGCATGAGTGTGGAGCACAGTAGTATGCATATTGAGAAACACCCAGGGTCTCACCTGTTCGTCTACGTAGATGTCCCCAGCGAAGTGCGGTCGGAAGTCCTGGATCTCCGTGCCGATGTTCTCCTTTACCACGGCAACCAGAGGGACCCCGAGCTCCTCAAGCTGGGTCTTCAGAGAGGACAGCTCGGAGGCTTCCTACACACACAATTAGTACAATTATTTTAATAGGTTGGTGCCTCGTTCATCTGGAATTGAGGCCTGCAGATTTCTCCTAATGCATACAGCGGAATCTACACAACAACAACATATGGTGTGGATATAGACCTGATTCTGGATCTACTTTCCCTCTGACTATACTGTAAAGTATCAGTGACATCATCACTTCACCTCTCTGCACAAAAATCATCCGGGCCGTCGTACGGCCATAACTACTGCTCCCGTCTTCTCCCACAGAGCTTTGGCCTTTATGGTCTTCTCATCTGCAGGACACACACATATACAGGTCATGCATTGGGACCAGGGCTCTTCAGTGTAACCATTTTGCTGTGTGACCTGGATAAAATAAATAAATCTAGGAGCACCAATGTGCCTAGATTTTTTTTTTTTTTATGTCCCAGATAATAATTGTTGTAATGATTAGGTTTAGCTCTACCGTTGTTTCCGACAGCCGAGAAAAAAAAGCGAGCGTATATTTGTTAGCATATTATGGACCACAAAATGCCCTGCTCAGAGCTATACGATAGATATTCAGAGTTCTGTAAACTCTGAGATTTCAAATCTTAACAGCTGCCATGTTGGCACCAAAAGCTCCAACCCTGCTACATTCTAGTATGAATGTAAAACAGAATGTCATTGTCATACTGTAGAACGTTTGGTGCCAGCATGGTCGACAGTTTTCTGCACTTTCCGGCCATGCCCACGTGATTGTAGGTGAACCAGGGCCCGTACCGTCTCCAGTGGAGCGGAGGTCTGCGTCCTCCAGGTACTCCAGCGAGGCCTGGGCAGCCTTGGTCAGACACAAGTCAGTATTGGCCAGAAAGATCCCAACGATGGCCACTCCTAAGGCCCCCAGACCCAGCGACCACATCCCCATCTCAAACAGCTCCACCTCGAGGCCGGAGGACAACACTGCAGCCAAAAAGACAGGAGAAAACATAGACAAACATGATTATCAGAGTTATTTATTGTTCTTAGGAAGGGAGAAACTTTAAGAGGAACCAGAGCCTAGAGAAGAGGGCCGGTCTTCTTACTCTGTCATGCCACACTTACATGTGTAATGATTTCTGGTACTGTTAGGTAATGGGACTTTACTGTTAGCGAGAGGCAACATTCCTAGGCATGGGTTAGGGGGTGGGAAGGTCAGGGTCACTGATATAGGCCGTAAGACAAGTAAAGGGAACTAGCCTAACTCCATGCAATGTGTCACTAGAGAGAGAGATAATGTAATGCTCCTTGCCTGATTTGGGCTTTTTAGGTTCAGGGCTGGATGAGGCTGTGCTGAGGTGAAAGGCTTTTAGACAGGGGAGTCTGGCTGTAGGGTTGGTAGAGGGCTGGCTGTTGTGAACGGTACCCCCCAGAGGCAGGGCAGAGATGTGCAGAGTCTGAGATAGCCTCCATCTGGCCCTTAGGGCTTTAGCGGAAGGTCTGGAGAGGGCCTGGACCAGGGCCATGGTGACTGTGTAAACACAACCTATCAGAACTTTCTCTGACCCCTATAAAAAACACACCCTCAGAATTTCTCTGAAAAGACAAAAAAAAAACAGAAGCCTTTATCATGAGCGTGAAATCACTTGTGTTTGAAAGATGGCATTGGCACATGCAACTACTGTTAGGAAGTAGTGACTGAGGTTCAAACAGTAGGCTAAACACTATGTTTTTGTTTATCTTTTCAGAGACAGCCTAGGTAGGGCTGGCACAATTACCATATAACCGTATAACCGTCGGTTATGGATGAAGACCATCATGAAAATAAAATAACCTAAAAAGAAACAAAAATGAACAGCTGACTGAAAAGTGACAATTTGCTTGGTAAACTAATGGGTACATTCGCAATGGCTGCCTGGTATTGTGATGCAATCATTTCCATGTAGTATAGAATGTTAATTAAAATGATGTTAAAGGTAGATTCAGCGAAATGACATTGCCACGAGCAGCACCGCAGATATTGAGATGAGCGAGATGCAAGACTTCGCTCTCACACGGTGACACACAGTATCTGTGCATGTGCACGGGTTCGCTTCATGCTGTTACAGCGTGGAAGCCAGGGGACCAAAACAGCAGAGAAGTTGAGCCTCGTGCTTGACCCACTATGCCGTTTAGCCTACTTTCTGCATCTACATCATATTGCTGAGTCTACCTTTAACTGATGTGGCTCATGCAATGGAATGTATTTTTGGTAATGTCAGTTGAGTTTAATCAACAAATACCTGCTTTACTTCCTGTGTTTACTTCCTGCTTTGCGCCTCGCAATGGCCACCAGTCCACACATTATGCCATCATTGGGCTTGTTCGACATTGCAGCCAACAGTGCAGATGACAGCCGACTGACTGATCTACAAAGAACCTTGCATCATAATTAACACTCATTATTATTTGTAGATCAGTCATTCAGTCACAATTTAACCATGATACATTACGATTTTTATCCTCTCCAACACAGCCATTGACTTGAATGGGGACGCCCATTCTATTCATTCTATTTCTATAGCTGAACATGCAGTCAGGAGCGGAGGAAAGGAGAAAACGTGCATAATTATTTTTGTTACTATTCGAACGGTTATTACGGTGACCGCGGTCATTTGGCTGGCAAATAGATGCGGTAAAGAGGGTCCGATTTGGATATTTGGCTGTTTTAATTGCATAACACTTTTCAGGTTTAGAAGAATAGACTGCTAAATGCTAACTCCCGTTTGTATAAGCTGGTAGCATAGAGAAATCGGTGGTGTTAGTCAGTCATTTTTTAACTGTAATGCATTTGATTGGTGACGATGAGATGAATGTGTATTGGGGTTGACATCCATACAAGCGTTATACTCCTATTTTTACCTCAACATAGTGTGAAATACACATATAAACAATAGCTTAAATGTAGGCTAATTTTGCTGGGGGGAAATGAGGAGATTCCGGATCTTCCCCCACGCGTTTCCTTGGCATTTCCAATGTTCTGCTCGAGTTCCACTAACCTCTTTACCTCTATTACCGTCATCCAAAATTCCATGACGTCACAGCCCTATGCCTGGGGAATGTAGTTTAAATGTGTACAGTGGGCCGTTGACGAAGAAAAGGAAGAACTAGACTTTTACTGTGTGTAAAACTTTCACTCTGGTCAGTATTGTCTGGGTGGGTCAGTTCAGTACACTACAGTAAAGTAGAGTACAGTAAAGTATATTATAGTTCAGTACATTATATTTTACTCAACTCTAGTGTGCTCTACTGTGTTTCGTACTGAACTCTATTCTTCTGTACAGGACTGTACTCAACTTTTTTTTCTTCCCTTTACTGTACTGTGCTCTCCACACTTGTGAAACATAGATGTCTACGATTGGTTCAGATTTGGTCCGGTGCGGACCAAAAACCACTTTTGTGGACATTGAAATCAAGGCCAGGGCGGACTGACCATATTTCAACTACTTTTCAAAGTCCATGGATGTCCAGTGTCGGTCAGTGCTCAGTGGGTACGGATGCTGGTTACAGTAAATGGAAAGAGAGGGGGCTCTTGAGCAGATGTCAGTAAGAGACGGGAGAGGTGACATTAACTGGAGAGACAGAGAGAGAGGGAGGGGTTGTCCAGGCTGTTTTCACACTTGCTTTGACCACCAGACAGAAAGAGAAAAAAAAAACAGTTATGAGTTGAATGTAACAGTAAGCCAGTGGAAGGGAGGACTGTAGCAGGTGACCCAACTATGGTTTGTGACTACTATGATTTCTCATTGTAGCCAATTCAATTGCAGTAATTCCGTCACTGACTTGGTTAAAGAATTGAGTTTTAATCACTTAATAATTCATAAACCAAATAGATAAGTAAAAACACTAACTAATTGGTAGGTCTACCTTTACTTGTTACTTCTGTGAACTTTCATTATCCTCCCTCCTCATGAGGGAGAGAAATTACAAAATATCTTAAAAGATATGTGAGTTTTTGGTACTGGAATTTCAAAGCACAGGGCAATGTTTCTTAAACTTACACAAGGCAAATAATTTCTCCAAAACGAAATATAAGTGTTGATATTAGTTGTCAGGGGTCTTTCTTTCAACATTATTGTGTGTTGATGTATAGACGGGTTAGCTGACAATGTCACGAAAAAGATAGGCACGCTTCAATGGGGCAGAAGTCTGTGTGTTGTTGTGGATCTGGATGGTCAGACAGCTAGCTAACCAACAACTAACGATGTATTTGAGCGACAACAAGTGCTCATTGTGCAAATGTATTTATGTTTTCAATAAACATTGGAGACTAAATATAGTTTACATGTTGTCAACAATCTAACCAACCCTGTTTGTTTTGCCCCATAGTTGCGCACACGTCTGTTTTGTTGCTGAACAACCAACCTGTGTATTTCCAATACCTTTTAAGACTTTTTCTGGTAGATGTTTTCTAAGACTCCTTTTCTATCTGTTTGGCCAGAAATCAAAGCCTTATTCCTTATATTTAGGATAGAAAATGGTTAAAAATTGTATTTCTCAAAAATATAGACTAAGCTTTCATTTGTCATGCTCCTATGAACTGCACATATTGGTGCCCATGGGTCCTTGTTGAATGAATGACAGCAAACCTGTTTGTCTACATTCCATTTTCTCAGGAAACTGATGGCATGACTAAGTAACAAACATGAACTGCTCCGTTTGTTGTGGCTTATCTTAAGTAGACTGTACTGGCCTGTTAGTCACAGTATGTGGTTATACAGTTATGGGTGTGACACACACTTGTGCGTGCACACACCATAATGCCTCAGACCATAGCTTACATGGCTAATCCTCCTTCCCCTTGTATAAGCAAGAGGGGCCTTAAGATACAATGTTACAGACAGTACACAGTGAATCATCAGTATAGTCAACTGAGCATAATTATTAGTAGTCTATATGGATACGAAAAATATACTGTTACTGTATTGTCACGGCTAGCTTAGACGTGGATAGATCATTCAGTATTTTCAGTTCTCTCTGAACACTATGGACAAGACAATGAATGGTCCACCAAATGTTTAGGGCCTACATGCATTAAATATATGTGAAACCAAACTGAACACAAACCTACACGCATGGTCATTATAAAAATACTCAAATTCAATTTTCAAACATCGATTCATATATCAAACATCGATTCATATATCAAACAATCACCCACTGAAGGTGTGCACTCATTTTCCTCAAGTTCAGCTCATTCAATCCCAAGTACTCTGTTCTGCACTTCACTGTGACTTGACAGTCTTGACCAACTACTGCAGTGTGACTTTCCCTTCTCAGAGAGAGGACAAAGGACTGAACCCTAATGAGAACAGCAACCAATAGCCTACCTGGCAGCTGCCCATGAACTGATTGACTGGATTCCATGTAGATAGATAGTGAAAAGGAATATTTACATTGTATAAATCAGTATCGCTAAGCTTACAGTGACAATAAGTTGAGAAACTGACTGTTAATATTGACAACGAAAATATGAGAACATAGGATAGATTATCATGACAAAGATGAAATGGCAAGTAGGCTAGTTACAGATCTGAATATTGACTGAATTCTGCACCTTCTTATTCCTTGTCTTAGAGCGCTTATTTCAAATTGAGTGACATAAATTATTAAATGTGGCTTCTCATGCAAACCCTATCAAGACAATTTTGCAGCGCTCAACTCATGGCATGCAATTTTACATAGCTTGCTTGCCTATTTGATAAGCAACCTTGAGATCCACTAAAGACAGACAATCATGTTGACTGGTAAGTGGCATTATAAAGTGAACTTTACTAGCTAGCTAAATCTATGTTGGCATTCTTTGATTAATGCATTAAATAGGCCAAGTAGAAGTTAGTAGTAGCAATGACACTGTAGTTTGTTCACTTTGTAGACTTCACATTTGGCTAGCTGGCTCTCTAGGTTAGCTAGCTAGCGAAGTTAGATGCTGGCTGCACGATGACGTTAGCAAGTCAGCTTGCTGATTGAAATAATGGGAATGCTCGCAACAAAATGTTTAACAATATTTCAAATAATGTATAAAGGAATTATACTCACAAGTATTGTGTTGAAGGAGGAGTGCAGTTGACGTCTCCGTTCAAAATATCTAAATTTGCCGTAGGTGTATCAGTCGATCAAGATAAATGGATTAGTCATTGCAGGGAAACGAATCGCACAAGATAACACGGACCTTTGGCACAAATCAAAGGTCCTTTTTCACAACAAAAACAGATTGACCTATATATTTTTTTCAAAGTCTACATTGAGAAGTAATGTACCACCCATGCGTGTGCACACACACACACACACACACACACACACACACACGCCAGGGCTGGTACATTCTGGTAACAGTGTAATTAGAATTACATGATCATGAACAAAAAGCAGGATTACTATTTACCAATTAGTAACAGTTTGGCTGTATATATCACAGTTATGTATTCACAGTCCGACCGATTAGGCCTAGGGTGCCAAATAAACACCCAACCCTGTGCCCTGCATCCACACCATACAGCCCAAACACACAGCACCCCCACCAACACACACACCACACACACCTAGCCTAACACAGACACACACTTCACAATAAGTCTGATAACAAAGCTTACTTCTAAGGTAGGCCTACACCTGAGCATGGTTACATTAATGTTAATGTTATTTTTGGCCATGATGAGTTCCTCTAGTGATGGGAGGATAAACTGCACTGTTTCCAGTAAATAATTAGGTTCAGAAGAGAGATTGACTGGCCCCAGTGGATGTACTGGGATGAATTGGAACGCCGACTTCGAGACAGGCCTTATCGCCCAACATCAGTTCCCGACCTCACTAATGCTCTTGTGGCTGAATGGAAGCAAGTCCCCGCAGCAATGTTCCAACATCTGGGCCTGTGTAAACACAGCCATAGACATTCAGGTGACTCTCCTGGAATACGGAGGAGGAATGGAAGTAGAAAGAGAGGCAGAGGAGGTCTAAGAGAGAGAGGGAGGAAGAGGGTGAGCTTGAGTCAGTTAAAAATGGTGGGGAAAAGGTAGATGGTTTGTTAAAGAAGAATGGTAGAAAGTTTAAACAGAGTGAGTTGAAGACAGGAGGAGAAATGGAAGTGAATGAGGGCGAAGTATCGGAGGTGGTAGGTGTGGTGAAGTTCTCGGAGCCCAAGGTTTGCACCGAGGGTCAGGATAAAGATGAGTCTGACAGTAGGAGTGATGTTTTTGGAAAAAGTGGGCCTTTGCCTTTTGGCTGATCCATTTGTGGTTTCAGGGTGGGTGAAAACAGAGTTGGCTGCTGTGAAATCGGTGAAGGTAACCAGAAGTGGTCTGGTGATAATTGTTTGTGTTTGTGCTGGTCAGAGGGAGCAGGCGCTCCGTGTTAAACTAATGAATTGTTTTGCTCTCAAGAAAAGGGCACCATTGAAAGGTGTGATTACTGGGGTAGCGGTAAATGTGAAAGCTGACTAACTGAAGGGGAAGATGTGATGCTCGTCGTTTGGTGCGACACAGACAGGGTGGCGAGTGGAGGAACAGAAGAGTCATTGTCTGTTCTTTTGAGTTTTGATGTTGAGTCTTTGCCCGACAAAGTGATGTTAGGATATATAAGTTATCCGGGACGAGCTTTTGTGCAGAATACATTACGTTGTTAAGATTATGGCCATGTGGCAGCAGTGTGTAGGAGGGAGGTTCCAAGGTGTGAGAAGTGTGCAGAAGGGCATGAGACAAAGGAATGTGTAGCATTGGGGAAAGTAGTGGTATGTGTTAATTGTAGGGGTGACCATGGGGCTGGGGATCCGAAATGTCCGGTGCGAGAGAGGCAGGTTGAGGTTTCCAGGGTTAGAGTAGTGCAGAAGTTGTCATGTGGAGGCAGTGAAGAAAGTAGAGGAAGATGGGTCAAGGGGAAGGGATCCTGAGAGGAATTGTGTGAGTAGTAGATCTGTACCAGTATAGAGGGCTAAACCAACAAGTGATATATGTTTCAGTAAGATTGGATTTATGGCATTTATAGCAATGGTTATCAACTGTACTACTTTTATTTCTTATTTTCTTTAGGTATTATTTCTTAAAACTGCATCGTTGGTTAAGGGCTTGTAAGTAAGCATTTCACTGTAAGGTCTACACCTTTTGTATTCGGCGCATGTGACAAATGCAATTTGATTTGATTTGATGGAACGTAAGTCGCAGAAAATAGAGGTTGTGGTGGCAGCTGCAGAGAGGTATTTTGGTGTGCGAGACTTGACATCAGAAGAGTTACAGGGTGTGTTAAGTGGTGGTGTCCCATCCCTTCAGGCTGTTGGCCTGAAGTAGGAATAAATGGATTTAAATAGTGGGTATGGTAGTTACTATTATTATTATATATTTTTTTTGTGTGTGTGTGTGAGTGTAGTATTAGATGGTAGGGTATTTTTAATTTTTTGAAGCAAAGTATAAGGGAGTTATACTCCAGTCTAGTATGTGGCGGTAATGCAACATCTATTGGATGAAACCGCCATTAAACCTCATCGAAGAAGACAGGAATGGAGAATAACATACGAGTGTTCTCATTCCATAACAGCTGAATATGCTATTAAGCAAAGGAATTAATTCAATCACACTTCTTGTGCAATCTACAGTATGTACAGATCAGTAGATGCTAAGAATCAGTCAACATGTGCAGGGATACTGGAGTGATAGAGGTAGATACTGTATGTATATGGGTAAGGTGACTAGGCATCAGGATATAAGATAAACAGAGTAGCAGCAGCGTGTATGATGATTGTATGTACAGTGGGGGAAAAAAGTATTTAGTCAGCCACCAATTGTGCAAGTTCTCCCACTTAAAAAGATGAGAGAGGCCTGTAATTTTCATCATAGGTACACATCAACTATGACAGACAAAATGAGAAAAATAAATCCAGAAAATCACATTGTATGATTTTTTAATGAATTTATTTGCAAATTATGGTGGAAAATAAGTATTTGGTCAATAACAAAAGTTTCTCAATACTTTGTTATATACCCTTTGTTGGCAATGACACAGGTCAAACGTTTTCTGTAAGTCTTCACAAGGTTTTCACACACTGTTGCTGGTATTTTGGCCCATTCCTCCATGCAGATCTCCTCTAGAGCAGTGATGTTTTGGGGCTGTCGCTGGGCAACACAGACTTTCAACTCCCCTCCAAAGATTTTCTATGGGATTGAGATCTGGAGACTGGCTAGGCCACTCCAGGACCTTGAAATGCTTCTTACGAAGCCACTCCTTCGTTGCCCGGGCGGTGTGTTTGGGATCATTGTCATGCTGAAAGACCCAGCCACGTTTCATCTTCAATGCCCTTGCTGATGGAAGGAGGTTTTCACTCAAAATCTCACGATACATGGCCCCATTCATTCTTTCCTTTACACGGATCAGTCGTCCTGGTCCCTTTGCAGAAAAACAGCCCCAAAGCATGATGTTTCCACCCCCATGCTTCACAGTAGGTATGGTGTTCTTTGGATGCAACTCAGCATTCTTTGTCCTCCAAACACGACGAGTTGAGTTTTTACCAAAAAGTTCTATTTTGGTTTCATCTGACCATATGACATTCTCCCAATCCTCTTCTGGATCATCCAAATGCACTCTAGCAAACTTCAGACGGGCCTGGACATGTACTGGCTTAAGCAGGGGGACACGTCTGGCACTGCAGGATTTGAGTCCCTGGCGGCGTAGTGTGTTACTGATGGTAGGCTTTGTTACTTTGGTCCCAGCTCTCTGCAGGTCATTCACTAGGTCCCCCCGTGTGGTTCTGGGATTTTTGCTCACCGTTCTTGTGATCATTTTGACCCCACGGGGTGAGATCTTGCGTGGAGCCCCAGATCGAGGGAGATTATCAGTGGTCTTGTATGTCTTCCATTTCCTAATAATTGCTCCCACAGTTGATTTCTTCAAACCAAGCTGCTTACCTATTGCAGATTCAGTCTTCCCAGCCTGGTGCAGGTCTACAATTTTGTTTCTGGTGTCCTTTGACAGCTCTTTGGTCTTGGCCATAGTGGAGTTTGGAGTGTGACTGTTTGAGGTTGTGGACAGGTGTCTTTTATACTGATAACAAGTTCAAACAGGTGCCATTAATACAGGTAACGAGTGGAGGACAGAGGAGCCTCTTAAAGAAGAAGTTACAGGTCTGTGAGAGCCAGAAATCTTGCTTGTTTGTAGGTGACCAAATACTTATTTTCCACCATAATTTGCAAATAAATCCTACAATGTGATTTTCTGGATTTTCTTTCCTCAATTTGTCTGTCATAGTTGACGTGTACCTATGATGAAAATTACAGGCCTCTCTCATCTTTTTAAGTGGGAGAACTTGCACAATTGGTGGCTGACTAAATACTTTTTTCCCCCACTGTATGTGAGTGGGTGTGTGTGTAGAGTCAGTATTAATGTATGTGCATATTATGTGTGTGTGAGCAAATGTTGGAGTGAGTGTTTGTGTTGGACAGAGTATGTTAGCAGAGTTGAGAAGTCAGAAATCCCGCTCATCGCTCATGGAGCTGTGGCGCTCTATGTCCTTTCCAACAGCTCTGCAAAAAACTGCTCTGCGCTTGTCACGTTCGTTGTGTAAAGGATCGGACCAAGGTGCAGCGTGGTATGCGTACATAGTCGTTTATTTTAATAAACACAGACAAAATAACAAAATCCAACAGAACGTGACATTCAAGAGGCTAAACATCAAACAAGCCAAACAGAAACAAGATCCCACAACCTAGGTAGGCAAAATGGCTGCCTAAGTATGATCCCCAATCAGAGACAACAATCGACAGCTGCCTCTGATTGGGAACCACACCCGGCCAACATAGAAATAGATAAACTAGATTATATCCAAATCACACCCTGACCTAACCAAACAGAGAATACAGGTGATCTCTAAGGTCAGGGCGTGACAGCGCTCACAGGAAACAAAACTGCAGCTCCAAATTCGCTCCATTCATTAAAATCACAATTTAACGAACGCCCATCTATTTTTGTGACTACCTGGACCTACCATTTTGAAGTATTGAAACCAAACCATATGATTTGAATGACAAGTATTTTAATAAATATGGAAAAGTGAATGTAAGAAGTGCTCATCATTTCAAATAGGCTACATGTCATATTAAACAGAATATAAACACTCTAAATAGGTCAGGAGCCAGACAGGGAGCTTAAGAAGGAACAAAAATTAATTATATTATTATTATTTAAATTATTTCAAGGCTATAGCCTACAAAGAAATACATTGTGAAGCATTTGCTAGTGCAACACAATAGGCTGGTAGGGATGTAGTGCTCAGCATTTAAACAACATTTTGTTTTATTAAATCATTATAGTCAATAAATTGTGCATATAGGCTGTGACTTACTTAGAATTAAATACAAATTAAACAAAAAATGCCTTATTAGGCCTTTGAATTCATTTTTAGAAACAAGACTTTGGCCAGTCTGTGGCCTCAGGCTCTGTGGTGATGGTGCCTGAAGAACAGGCCAGCAGCGGAGAATATATTATCTCTGCAGAGCCACTGGGGATGCTAAACACCCTTTTGGCCACTCTTGCCAGGCTGGGCAGAGATGCAGAGTTGTTTTATTATTTTGTTATAGGTAGGCCTAAAGGTTTTGAGGCAAAATAACCCAATCAAAACGGAAAGCTCCATGAAAGTGGGAATATGCCATGCCTATTGGGCCAAAATTAATTATGGACTATTGTATAGATAATAGAACAAAAATGAACTAAACGTTTAAGAGATCAGATTTTTGGTTTATAAATACTTTGCTTCAATGACACACTTAGTTATCTACCCACCTTGTTCCTTTCTTTTAGCATGTCCATGTAGTAAGTACACCATCATTTTGGGATACGTGTCTTTTCAGATTCCACAATTATTAGTCCCTGTAGCCATTTTGTTAGCTATTTAGCAGTCTTATGGCTTGGGGATAGAAGCTGTTCAGGAGCCTGTTCGTGTCAGACTTGATACACCGGTACCACTTGCCGTACGGAAGCAGAGCAAACAGTCTATGGTTTGGGTGGCTGGAGTCTTTTGCGATTTTCCGGCCCTTCCTTTCACACCCTTGACTACAGCTCAGCGTAGTCCAGGATCCTCTGCAACTGTATCCTGGACTTCCTGACGGGCCGCCCCCAGGTGGTAAGGGTAGGCAACAACACATCTACCACGCTGATCCTCAACACGGGGGCCCCTCAGGGGTGCGTGCTTAGTCCCCTCCTGTACTCCCTGTTTACCCACGACTGTGTGGCCAAGCACGACTCCAGCACCATCATTAAGTTTGCCGACAACACAATGGTGGTATGCCTGATCACCGACAACGATGAGACAGCCTATAGTGAGGAGGTCAGAGACCTGGCAGTGTGGTGCCAGGACAACAAACTCTCTCTCAATGTGATCAAGACAAAGGAGCTGATTGTGGACTACAGGAAAAGGAGGGGAGAGCACGCCCCCATTCACATCGACGGGGCTGTAGAAGACAGGTCGAGGGCTTCAAGTTCCTTGGTGTCTACATCACCAACAAACTATCATGGTCCAAACACACCAAGACAGTCGTGAAGAGGTCACGACAACGCCTATTCCCCCTCAGGAGATTTGGCATGGGTCCTCAGATCCTCAAAATGTTCTACAGCTGCACCATCGAGAGCATCCTGACTGGTTGCATCACCGCCTGGTATGACAACAGCTCAGCATCCGACCGTAAGGCACTACAGAGTGTAGTGCGTACAGCCCAGTACATCACTGGGGCCAAGCTTCCTGCCATCCAGGACCTCTATACCAGGCGGTCTCAGAGGAAGGCCCTAAAAATGGTCAAAGACTCCAGCCACCCTAATAGACTGTTCTCTCTGCTACCGCACGGCAATTGGAACCGGAGCGCCAAGTCTAGGTCCAAAAGGCTCCCTAACAGCTTCTACCCCCAAGCCATAAGACTGCTGAACAGTTAATCAAATGGCTACCTGGACTATTTGCATTGACCCCCCCTTTTTTTACGCTGCTGCTACTCGCTGTTTATTATCTATGCATAGTGACTTTACCCCTACCTACATGTACATATTACCTCAATTACCTCGACTAACCTGTACCCCCTTACATTGACTCAGTACAAGTATATAGCCTCGTTATTGTTATTTTATTTTTTACTTTAGTTAATTTAGTAAATATTTTCTTAACTCTTATTTTTCTTAAAACTGCATTGTTGGTTAAAGGCTTGTAAGTAAGCATTTCACAGTAAGGTCTACACCTGTGTTTCAGCGCATGTGACAAATAAAATGTGATTTGATTTGATCCCTTGTAATGGGGTACTACAGGGTTGTATTCATTAGGGTACACTGTAGCAACCTTTTTCAAAACGTTGCGCTACGCAAAATGAAATGGAGCATTTCTTATAGGACAAGTTCAGATAGTACCTCCCTACAGGTATTGAAATCCCTGTTTCTTCCGTTTGATGACTACTGAATACGACCCAGAGACTAAAGTATTGGACATTTACTGGAGCGATTTCATGTATGAATGGGGCTTTCTGCTTCACCGCCCACAGTTGCCTAAATGCCCATCAGGATGCCGCCATTGTTGTTGACTCATCCTATTCCTCGCTAGCCTGGTCACAGTTTGTGCTGTCTTGCCAATGGCCATTGTCACACCAAGACAACAGATCAGGGACCAGGCTAATTCCTCACCGTTTTATTTGAGGGATCTGAAATGATCTTCTATTCAATGACATTACATTAGGCTGTGCTCTGTTTTCTATTGCCTTTGGATAGAGACTGACATTACAGTGGTATTGCATAGGTGTAGGGATTGTCAATTGGACTGCCTTTATTTGGAATATTCAGAAATCTTCTTCCTGAAAAGGAAATGGATAACATTTATGTCAGGGTATGCCGATATTGAGGCATCACATACAGTTGAAGTCGGAAGTTTACATTACACTGTTTTTCAACCACTCCACAAATGTCTTGTTAACAAACTATAGTTTTGGCAAGTCGGTTAGGACATCTACTTTGTGCGTGACACAAGTAATTTTTCCAACAATTGTTTACAGACAGATTATTTCACTTATAATTAATTGTATCACAATTCCAGTGGGTCAGAAGTTTACATACACTAAGTTGACTGTGCCTTTAAACAGCTTGGATGGCTTTAGAAGCTTCTGATAGGCTAATTGACATCATTTGAGTCAATTGGAGGTGTACCTGTGGATGTATTTCAAGGCCTACCTTCAAACTCAGTGCCTCTTTGCTTGACATCATGGGAAAATCAAAAGAAATCAGCCAAGACCTCAATTGTAGACCTCCACAAGTCTGGTTCATCCTTGGGAGCAATTTCCAAACGCCTGAAGGTACCACGTTCATCTGTACAAACAATAGTACGCAAGTATCAACCCCATAGGACCACGCAGCCGTCATACCGCTCAGGAAGGAGACGTGTTCTGTCTCCTAGAGATTAATGTACTTTGGTGCGAAAAGTGCAAATCAATCCCAGAACAACAGCAAAGGACCTTGTGAAGATGCTGGAGGAAACAGGTACAAAAGTATCTATATCCACAGTAAAAACGAGTCCCATATTGACATATCCTGAAAGGCCGCTCAGCAAGGAAGAAGCCACTGCTCCAAAACCGCCATAAAAAAAGCCAGACTACGGTTTGCAACTGCACATGGGGACAAAGATCGTACTTTTTGGAGCAATGTCCTCTGGTCTGATGAAATAAAAATATAACTGTTTGGCCATAATGACCATCGTTATGTTTGGAGGAAAAAGGGGGTCGCTTGCAAGCCAAAGAACACCATCCCAACCGTGAAGCACGGGGGTGGCAGCATCATGCTGTGGGGATGCTTTGCTGCAGGAGGGACTGGTGCACTTCACAAAATAAATGGCATCATGAGGAAGGAAAATTATGGGATATATTGAAGCAACATCTCAGGACATCAGTCAGGAAGTTAAAGCTTGGTCGCAAATGGGTCTTCCAAATGGACAATGACCCCAAGCATACTTCCAAAGTTGTGGCAAAATGGCTTAAGGACAACAAAGTCAAGGTATTGGAGTGGCCATCACAAAGCCCTGACCTCAATCCTATAGAAAATGTGTGGGCAGAACTGAAAAAGCGTGTAGCGAGCAAGGAGGCCTACAAACCTGACTCCAGTTACACCAGCTCTGTCAGGAGGAATGGGCCAAAATTCACCCAACTTATTGTGGGAAGCTTGTGGAAGGCTACCTGAAACGTTTGACCCAAGTTAAACAATTTAAAGGCAATGCTACCAAATACTAATTGAGTGTATGTAAACTTCTGACCCACTGGGAATGTGATGAAAGAAAAAAAGCTTAAATAAATCATTCTCTCTACTATTATTCTGACATTTCACATTCTTAAAATAAAGTGGTGATCTAACTGACCTAAGACATGGAATTTTTACTAAGATTAAATGTCAGGAATTGTGAAAAACTGAGTTTAAATGTATTTGGCTAAGGTGTATGTAAACTTCCGACTTCAACTGTATATATCCTACCACTTGGAGCACTGCACAGGTGGTCCACTAGTACTACTATTATACTAATATGATATTAGACAATACTACTACTCTACTCTACTGTACTAGTACTGTACTGACCCCCTCATCCAGGACCACCAGAACAGGAGGGGTTTACAGTGGGGAAAAAAGTATTTAGTCAGCAACCAATTGTGCAAGTTCTCCCACTTAAAAAGATGAGAGAGGCCTGTAATTTTCATCATAGGTACACGTCAACTATGACAGACAAAATGAGGAAAAAAATTCCAGAAAATCACATTGTAGGATTTTTAATGAATTTATTGGCATATGATGGTGGAAAATAAGTATTTGGTCAATAACAAAAAGTTTCTCAATACTTTGTTATATACCATTTGTTGGCAATGACACAGGTCAAACGTTTTCTGTAAGTCTTCACAAGGTTTTCACACACTGTTGCTGGTATTTTGGCCCATTCCTCCATGCAGATCTCCTCTAGAGCAGTGATGTTTTGGGGCTGTCGCTGGGCAACACAGACTTTCAACTCCCTCCAAAGATTTTCTATGGGGTTGAGATCTGGAGACTGGCTAGGCCACTCCAGGACCTTGAAATGCTTCTTACGAAGCCACTCCTTCGTTGCCGGGCGGTGTGTTTGGGATCATTGTCATGCTGGAAAGACCCAGCCACGTTTCATCTTCAATGCCCTTGCTGATGGAAGGAGGGTTTCACTCAAAATCTCACGATACATGGCCCCATTCATTCTTTCCTTTACACGGATCAGTCGTCCTGGTCCCTTTGCAGAAAAACAGCCCCAAAGCATGATGTTTCCAACCCCATGCTTCACAGTAGGTATGGTGTTCTTTGGATGCAACTCAGCATTCTTTGTCCTCCAAACATGACGAGTTGCGTTTTTTACCAAAAAGTTATATTTTGGTTTCATCTGACCATATGACATTCTCCCAATCCTCTTCTGGATCATCCAAATGCACTTCAGACGGGCCTGGACATGTACTGGCTTAAGCAGGGGGACACGTCTCGCACTGCAGGATTTGAGTCCCTGGCGGCGTAGTGTGTTACTGATGGTTGGCTTTGTTACTTTGGTCCCAGCTCTCTGCAGGTCATTCACTAGGTCCCCCCGTGTGGTTCTGGGATTTTTGCTCACCGTTCTTGTGATCATTTTGACCCCACGGGGTGAGATCTTGCGTGGAGCCCCAGATCGAGGGAGATTATCAGTGGTCTTGTATGTCTTCCATTTCCTAATAATTGCTCCCACAGTTGATTTCTTCAAACCAAGCTGCTTACCTATTGCAGATTCAGTCTTCCCAGCCTGGTGCAGGTCTACAATTTAGTTTTTGTTGTCCTTTGACAGCTCTTTGGTCTTGGCCATTGTGAAGTTTGGAGTGTGACTGTTTGAGGTTGTGGACAGGTGTATTTTATCTGATAACAAGTTCAAACAGGTGCCATTAATACAGGTAACGAGTGGAGGACAGAGGAGCCTCTGAAAGAAGAAGTTACAGGTCTGTGAGAGCCAGAAATCTTGCTTGTTTGTAGGTGACCAAATACTTATTTTCCACCATAATTTGCAAATAAATTCATTAAAAATCCTACAATGGGATTTTTTGGATTTTTTTTCCTCAATTTGTCTGTCATAGTTGACGTGTACCTATGATGAAAATTACAGGCCTCTCTCATATTTTTAAGTGGGAGAACTTGCACAATTGGTGGCTGACTAAATACTTTTTTCCCCACTGTATTTCTCAGGGTGCTCAGGAAGGGTCTTAACCTCTGCGACTGGCTCGGCAGGCTTTTCAAATAGGTCAGAGGTCAGGGGTTGAGTCACCGGAGTTGTCAGAGGGAGCTGGACATTCCCATAGAGATTTTGGTCACCTCTGTATGTGCTGTATGTTGTGTATTAAACAAATTAATTATGGTGATAGTTGTTACTGTAACTGTACACACACAACTATAATCTCACCTTTGACTCCTCCTCAGCCTCTCTTCTGCTTTCCTCCTCCTGAGACATC